>NW_009713562.1:1828-25202 GCF_000703405.1 Apaloderma vittatum | reverse complement strand
AGGAATGTACCAGAGATGCTTAAGCAATCTTTTCCAGCCTCCAGTGGGACCCAGACAGCATCTGTCCACTGCAAACGTATTTTTCACATCTGTTAGTCTTCCAGTGTAACATAGTTTTTAAATGTCACATGGTCTTGCAGAATCCTAATAGTATCTCTTGGGCAAAATATTTTCCCTGACACCATATCAGGGATCCTTAGGAATAGAAACAAAATACTAGGTTGGTGATCCACCTTCATCTGCAGATTGCCAGCAGCTGCAAGTTGTCAAATAGATATATTGATTTAATTAGTCTAGCTAAAACTATCACTTTTTCCACTGAAGCACGGTACAATGAGTTAGCAGTGTTTTTTAGTTAACGTACTGCACAGTTCTGTGACTGTAGTCAGAAAAAAAATCTCAAGTTGTAGCTTTCAAGAAAGTACTGTATATTATACACTTGTAGTGTGCAGCATTTTTACCAACGTTAAATACCGTTTTTGCACAAAGCCCTGTCTACTTATCCTAGCTCTTCGTGTTAAGCAAGGAATTTTGCGGTGTAAGTTTGAGAGGAGTAGCAAGGTAGGAATTGGGAAAGGGGATAAGTTCATATATTTGAATCAGATGTTTTTTCTGATCTCCACAACAAAGGGGCTGTACGTGGCCAGTTGTGAAGTTTTGTCAGAGGCTGTTGGGCTCTCCCTGGGGCTTTTAGTTTGATTCCTGATTTGTGAGGAATAAGCAGGACTTTGGGATCGTGAGTTCAGATTCTGTGTGGGATGCTTTCAGGTTTTTGTGGAGCTAGAGTGGTCCTTTCTGTTGATTTTATTATTTGCATAGCACACAGAGATCAGAGAACTCTGTTAAGTATTTGCAGCATCAAGTCTATTGGTTCTATCTGAGCTATAGCTTTGAGAAGGATGTCCAGTATTGATTTAACACTTCAAATAATGGAAGCTTACCAAGTTTCCTGGCAAGCTGTTTCAGTGGCGAATCATCCTGACTCTTTGCTGTCTCATGAATTGCCACTCTGTATCTCTTTTTTGTTTTTAAGGTGTATTTATTTTCTAGAAATTACTTTTGCAGTAGTCTTCGAATCCATTTTCCAAATTTTTAACATATTGTATAGATCCATTTTCACAGTAGTCATCTCACTGATTCTGTATTCTTGTAAAACTGTCCATAGTGGCTAGAACTTCTTACTGAGGTAGTCACATTGCAGCATAATTAAGACAGGGACCTACTGGAGAGAGTCCAACGGAGAACTGCGAGGATGATTAAGGGACTTGAACATCTCTCCTATGAAGAGAGACTGAGAGAACTGAGGCAGTTTAGGCTTGAAAGGAGACGGCTGAGAGGGGATCCTATTAACATATATAAATGTCTGAGGGGTGCGTGTCAAGAGGAGGGGGACGATCTCTTTTCAGTGGTGCCCAACAACAGAACAAGAAATAATGGGTTTACGTTAGAACATAGGAAGTTCCACCTCAACCTGAGGAGAAACTTCTTTACTATGAGGGTGACAGAGCACTGGCACAGGCTGCCCAGAGAGGTTGTGGAGTCTCCTGCTCTGGAGACTTTCAAAACCCACCTGGACACATTCCTGTGTGGCTGCCCTGGGGAATCCTGCTCTGGCAGGGGGGTTGGACTAGATGATCTCTAGAGATCCCTTCCAACCTCTGACATTCTATGATTCTATATTCTATGTATATTGTTGCATATTTTATGAGCATTGCTTTGCCCTTAGCAAAATGGAATTTAACTTATCATCCAGTCACTCAACATTATGGGATTCTCCTCTTAGCTTTTACAGGATGTGCTGTCTGGTCAGTATATATTGACAGATTTTAAAACTAGTATGAAACTTGCAAGGAAGCGGAGGTGTAGAATGCTGAAGTAGTGAATGCAAATCTGTATGTACGTAAACATAAAATAGAACAGAAACAGATACAAGTTTGCTACCTGTGCTGGAGATTATGTTAAAATTATACATTTTTTTTTTCAAAGTAACTGGCATTTAAGTGACATTTCTTTGTCCTACAGAAATCAAAGGAAAATACCAGAGCAATTTGTAAGCGCTGCAAGACAACACTGGGAGAAACAGTATCATCAGGTATGGGATGTACAAACCAAACTAGACCTTGGTGCATTGAGCCATTGAGCACTGAAGTTAAAAACTCTGGAGAGAAGTAGTTTTTCAGTAGGGTGCAGGGCTAATTCCTGGGTGCTTGTCTCATTCCCTTTTGGAACAGATGAGGTTGTTGCTTCCACTATTAGACCTTGAACGTGACTTACAACAGGGATTTTCCTTATCATTGTTTCTGTGTCATATTTGGCTAATTCCGAAGTTTTGGAAGACTCAATGCATAATTCCAGTTTGCTAGGAATTCCAGTAAGAAGGGAGACCTGAGAAATGACAGGTTATTTTGCTATCAGTCTTACAGAATGATGGAAAGGTTAATTCAGAACTTGATCAGCACAGAACTAGAAGCTAAAAATATGATTCCTGACAGCCAGCCTAGTTTCATGGAAAGGAAGCCTTGACAAGGAAACGGGTTATCTCTAACCATCATCCGTTGATGAGATGATAAGATTATTGGTTTAAAAGCTGTCATCATATTGAATCAGCAGGGTTTACCTGAAGTAAAGATGAGTCTCTAGCTGGTTTTTAAAATGCACTTATTAACAGAAAAGGAGCAATGATAAGGCTCTTAATAGCAGGGTTCATTCTTTCATTCTTCCTCCACTCTGCTGCATCAGTCAGCGTGAGCCTGGCTCAGTTCAGAGATCTGGAGACTGTAAAAACTTCTCAGAAAATGCAAAGCCTGTTTAAGGAGTAAGTCGGGAGGAGATGCAAGACAGATCTTCCATTACAGAAGGTTCTTATTGTCCTGCACAGGGACCTGAGTAGATAGGGTTTTAATAAAAGCAAATTTAAGGTTAAGATATTTGAAAGCCCACAAAGCGGGTTGTGACTTTTGGAAAGCAGTGTTTGGAAAAGAGCTTTCATAGATCATCATGAATAATGGATTCCTAAATCTAAGCCTTCAGATGACTGTAGCAGCCAGTAACTGATGTGATCAGTGAGTATGGGAAAAGGCAAATAATGTGTAGATGTGCAGGGATTTGGTCGGGACTCTGTACATAGCTGAAGTTAGATAGCATGTTCATTATTCTGATCACATTTCTTTGGTACTGTAGGAAATTTACATAGAGTTGAAAGAACAGACCAAAAAAAACTAACCAGTGATGTAAGTCTAGACAGAACCATCTCTGTGAAAAGAGGCTGGAGAGCAGGCCAGACTGTCGTGCTTTGGTGCCTCCTCATGAGCACGTATCAGTGCCTTGAGGATAAAGCTGGATTAGAGTGGTGTAGTTGTGGAGACTCAAATTAGCTTTGAAATTCCCCTGTCAGCTATTCCTTCCCCCAAGTCTCTCCTCATAAACACTTAGATTTTTTTTCTTGAAAAATCCCACCTTCTATCTCTCTGCAAGCAAACGTCTTAATTCCCAGTGCCCTTGCAGCATTAGCACCGATTCCTTTCCCAGGGTAACGTTGCTGGGGAACTAGAGTGACTGAACTGGCTTCTTTTCCTCCTGTCTCCCAGGAGTATGCACAGCATGGAGCAGACTAAAATTAAACTTAGAGGTGAAATACAATTTCCTAATAGTGAGGATAATTCAAAAAGTGTAGTTACTCTGGAGAAGATGTAGGATTGCTAAGCCTTTGGAATCTTTAAAACAGATTATCTCTCTGAAATGCTCACTTTCATGCAGCTTTAATGGTGCATGTGGATGGAGATCAGATGAGACAATCTCTTCCACCCTTAAAATTTGTGGAGCTGATCAGTCTTTACTGTTCACATACTAAGGCTTAGTGGAATTAATTTATTATTCTATATGCTTAACATGTTCTGCTGGCCTTCTGGTTAGGCTGTGTTTGTCTCATAGACTCAGAACTTCAATATGATCATCTTTGACCTGACTTTACTGTTGGGGATTAAATTCTGTGCTTGTAAAGGCTGTCTTAATGGAGCTTTTGCGGAACGGTTACATTGAAACTCAGAATGGGTGCTGTAATAGCGTCAAGTCAGTGCGATTTTTGGAAAGAAGTTCTATTCTGCTCTTTGAGCAAAGAAGAAAATTATTCCCGTGTGTGCTGTTATTAAAACTGTCTCTTGTGATTCACTGCAGCATTACTGAGCAGCATAAAATACTTACGTAAGCTATGCTGATCTCAGTGCTTTAGGAAAGTTATTTCAATTCATCTTTCAGGTTTGGCTTGAGATTTTGCTTGCTTTGCTTCAAGGTGATTGTTCCCAGCATTAAACAAGGATCAATATGAATCACGAATCACTGATCACGTAATTAGCTCAGAGCAGTTTTCTTCTGGCGATGCATGTTTTCTGTTATTGGTTGCTTCTCTTCCCACAATTTGACCTCTTAATTAAGTGCTGAACAAAAGTTTAATTAGTATAGTGATGTGATGACTTACAGTCTACTCCTAACAAGTCAATTGTTCTGCTGTACTTGAAAAATGTTTTTGTCATTTTAGATACCATTAAATATTATGTCACTGAGGTAATTATTCAACCATCTGAGGAAAATTTCAGCCCAACACCAAGGTAACGAAAAAAGATAAAAAAATCCAGATAATTCACTCAGGTTTATGTTTTAGAAAGGATACTGGAAATGCGCTAACAGTTTCTTGAATAATAAGATAATAAATAGTATATAATTAAAAAGTGCTGTAAAATTTTATGCATTAATCATATAGTTAAGCGTTGTAAAGGTAATGTAGTCTGAATCCACTAGTACAATTATGTGTGCTTGCCTTTGTGTCTGTTTGTGTGTGATGCCAGAGATTGCGTATGTCACAGAGTCTCACTATTCATGTGATAAGCCAAAATACAATACTTACTTATTTTGAACTATTTATGTTTGTATGATATCTCATGACTAATTATGGAAATGGAAGGTTGTATTAAGTAAAGTTAAATTAAGTAGAGCTTAAATTTAAATTAAGTAGAGTTTAGTTGGAGGTGAGATTTTTGAATTTTCAAGTAATTCAGTTTGAAGTTAAGATTAAAATGAAACAGAACTTGATCTGGCTATCTTGCATCATGTACTATGCATTATTAACAGTTCTTTTGTGAATGGTATCTGAAATATGTGCATAATTCCCAACTTTGTTCATATGTGTAAAAAATAATAAGGACAAGCTTTTATTCAGCATTTGGCATTTGTTGTTGCTGAAAATAAAGGATGTGGAGCAATTTAGGCAGCTGATCTATTGAAAAAATCCCTGTTGTAGGAAATAGAAGATTCCCTGGTTTTGAGGGAGAGAAAGATAAAGAAGCCCCATCCCTTGATAAAGAATGATTGCAGATTGTAGTGGAATTCACAATATGGAAATACTCATGTACTTGTTCTGCACAAATCTTGTCAAGGGTTAGGGCTGTGCCAGTCACTGAATGAATAACAGATGCACTTTAACCACTCTTCCCTTCCCCAAATGGGAAAGGAAAGGGAATAGGGCAGAGACACTTACAAACTGAAAAAAAAGACACCCTAAAACAGCTTTAATAAAGCAATAACAATACTAATGTAAATAATGAAATATATGCAAATATATACAAAACCAATACTGAGCCCAGCTTCCCACCCACCCCAGTAGCAATCACCACTGATGCTGCAGAGCAGGCAGGCACCGGAAAAGCTCCAGGCTCAGCAGAAGAGGAGAATTAGTTGGTCAAGTTTGGGTCACCTGTCCTGTTTGTTCCTCCCCAGAGGAGTGATCTTTTTACTTCCTTTCAACCTTTACTTCCCAGCACCCCCAGTGTGGCACACAAGAGCCAGCAGTGACCTTGGTCACTACAGGAATAAGTATCGGCAAGAGCCTTTCTGCATCCCAGTCCCAGGCAGTAACTGCAAACATCAGGTGTTATCACTGCCAGTAGCACACACTGTCTGCAAAAACATGCTGCGAACTTCAGAAAGTGCAGCCTTTTAGAAGAGACTGAGCTGAAAAGTAAAAATCACTACACAGAATTGGTTCTGTTTAGCTCAGACCAGGACAGATGTGAATGACTTTGCCAATGTAGGTGTTATATAATATGTGACTAATTCTTACACAGGTCTCAATTTGTACAAAGCATGGTTGCCCAGTGTCTTGTGGAGTTGTCCTCTGCTAAAAGCACATTTAGATTCACCATAGAAGGGGATAATGGAAAAATCTATATTCTGGTAAGTTTTTAAAAAAATCTTTATCCTGCTGGAGAAGTTTAACTAATGAGTCCCTGTCTCCTAAAATGCATTATTTTTGCCATTCATGAGTATTTAAAAAAAAAATTAACAAATACAAATTCCTGAAATAGCTCTGAAGAGTTCTGTTAAAGTAGGAAATTTCTTCCTACTTTTTTAATCTAAGTAGAAGTACATACAGAAATTTTCTCTATTAGTACAGTAGTAAAAGAACTACAGATGAACCACAGAAATAACACTGTTTTGTCTTCAGAAAATAATGGAAAGCTTAAGTTTTGACTTCATAATATATATATATCTCATCTTCTTGCTCCAGGGCTTCTTAGCTTTAATCACCAGAAGTTCATCAAATTGTATAGCATCTTTCACAAATACTGTCTTAAGTTAGCAGGAACTGGTAACGTAGTCAGCATTGCAAAGTGAAGTGCAAACAAAAAATAAAATTGCCTATTGCGCTTAATGTTCTAATGCTATTAAATTTAGTTAAGCTTGATATTTAAATAGTGGCAGATAAATTCCTGAAGATGGATAGGAATTGGAGTCTGGAATTACCTTAATGCTGTACATGTAGTATAACCAGGGATGTTTTCTTTTATTCTTGAACTATATATAGGCACGGAATTTGTAATTTTGCGGTTTGTACGAGTAACGCAAAGATAAAAAAATACCTAATTGTAGATTCCTTTCCTGGATAAATTTATAGATCCACTTTGTTGAGGTAGGCAATCTAATTAAGTCAACTCTTTTACATATATATTGTCCAAGTTCTGTAATTTCTGAACATCCAGATTCTGAGGTGAATGTGTATCTGTTGCTCTAAAATAAGTTTTAGTGCTGAGGTAACATTTTTACAACCTCTGAGAAATACTACTTCTATGATGATAAAATAAGGTCTCAAAAGCAGGTTCATAATTGTCACTATGTATAATCTAATTAAGGAGTCATTAAGTTGTGATTTTTTGCTTGTAGCTTATGTGTTTCCAAGTTACCTAATATTCTGATGCTTAAGTGTAGTAGCTTATATAGCACAAACTAGTTACTTTCTAAGGAAAAATCACCTTATTTCGCAGATTGCCGTTACTTTTAGCTCCGAGTTGCATTTTTGCCAGTGTGTTTGTTAGAAGGGCAGGCTGAATTAACATAGGGGCTGGCTTCTGACTGGCATCACTTCCTTTGTATCAGTGAGTTAGTGAGTTAGTTGTGTTTGAGATCAGAAAGCCCTTGCTTATGTCTAGGTTGAGGTTCTAGGTACTGTACATGCACCAAGAGGTGTTCCGGAGTCACAGGTTAAGTCTTAGGACTCAGGTGTAATGTAAGCACTGTTTGTAGTACTGATTGCAAACAGCGAAACAGTAAAAAATGTAGGTGCTCGAGGCTGTGAGTACTCAGCCAAGTTAGACAAGTGGTCTCATCACTGATGCATCATGGACCAGCTGTTCCACCTGTTTGTTTTGACCACGAGCCAAAGATTCTCGTTCACATTGGTTGTGCTCAGACATGTGAATGCGCACAGCTTAGGCTACACGTATGATAATTAAAGTCTCTCACAAGTCTTTACCTTTTTTCTTTTTAAAACAGAAGTGTCATATATGTTAATTTTCCTTATTTCCTGTGCACATATCACTTAATATTACCAGTTATGTTATTTGCAGATATTATAATATGGGTTTTTATTTAAGTTGGTGATAACCACGTTCCTGAAAGCTGTATACTAATGTGTATTTTTTAAAGGATAGCAATAAATAAATAAAAGTCTCCTTCTCTCAGGAGGAAAAAAGTGGCCTATAGAGATTTCGTTATTCAACCTAACTGTATCTCTGCCCTCTCCACATTCTCTAAAAGATGAATCACTTGCCTCCCCTCTTTACTCCGCTGTTGAAGGGTTCCCTGCCTTGAAGTTGCATGACTTACAACCTAAGGATAGAATTAGGACCGCAAACAAAAGATGAGATAGGAGAACACAAGCAAAATGGTACATTATTGGTCAGCTAGCAGTGTCTTGGTGTCATATTTTTTTCTGTACTGTAGAAGAAGATAGGTTTGAAAGAAGTACATAAGCGATTTTGTGGATAGATACAGGGAATTCACCCCGTGGATGGGATCAACCTGATAAAACCCAGAAAGGCACATCTGTGAAAATCAAAAGGTGTATGGTAGAGTTTGGAGTGTGATAATGAAGGTAATGGAAATGTCTTCAGTAACTGAGAAAGAACTAGCAAGGAAGAAAAACAGGTTTTTTTTAGCCATCTTAAATGCAACTTCATTGTCCACAAATTGATGCTGGCAACACAGGTTAAGATTTTAGGAAACTGATCACAGAATGTAAATCATAGTATTTCACCTGTTTCGATCAAGTCCCATGAATTATAATTGAGATTTGTTGCAGTTTTTCTCCTAAGAAAATATTTGAAGTGTAATGACAATGAGATTTAAAAAACAACAGCAAAAAACCACACTACTAAAAAATCAAACACTTTCTTCTGTTGCTGTCGTTTCATAAAAGGTCATCAATCTGCACTATGAATGAATTCTGTACTTTGTGCATTTATCTTTCTTGAAAGGTTCTTTTCTTACTTGAATTAATATCAAAGGGATTCACTTGTGCAAGCTCTGCTGTACAAAGTTATAGGGAGGAAGAAAAGGCTGTACTTTGTGAGCGGCATTGTTGAAAGCACAGATCAAAATTTGAAACTATGTTGGCCAGAAATTACATGTGTAAACTGCTTTGAGTCAACACACTGAGTCTCGGTGAGTGATTCAGGCCAAAATCAAGATCAAAAAATAATTCATGCATGAGGAAAAGAAGGAAATTATTGCCTAAAGAAGGAAATATAGTTCAGAACTTGATATTCTCATGGACAAGGGTCCTTCCATCCGCAAAGATTCATGTTCCCTGTATTGAGTGCTAAAGTGTTAATACGGTTTGGTTGCGTTGATGTTGAGATGAAGACATGCTCTGAACAAATGGTAGAATATTATTGTCGGACGCCACATATCAACAGTTGTGGTAGAAGGAAGAACTTTTCAAATGGACCATGCTGCCAATGAAATGGTTTGTTTGCTTTCTCTAAAGCAAGTTGCAGAAGGGTTCTGAAGGGAGCAGACAATTGTTGCAACGTTCCCTAGACTAGTCTGAAGGATATTCCCTTTCTGAAAAGCGTCCCAAGAGGCTCCTTCACAGGGAAGTGTTAACAGTTTGAAAAGGAGGGATCTCTGTTTAGTTAAAGCTAAGCATGTTGGCAGTGGCCTGTGTGTACAGTTCTTCTCTTTTTTCCCCATTCTCTGCAACAGCTCTTCAATATTTGGCTTAAAGTGCTGTGTGTAATGGTCCTAGCTAATGAGGTGTATTTTGCAGTTTAGGCTGTGAATGTGTACAGTGAGTTACCAGAGCAAAACTGATGAACAGCCACTTGCTAAGCCAAATGCAGTTGCTTCTCATCATTCATGTGCATATGCTAAAGTGATTCTCCTCCTCCCATCCCTTCCCAAGTCATCTTTATCAATATATCTCATTCCTCCTTTATGAAACTTCCATTGTGATGTTCTGAGCCTTGGGCTCTGATAAATTGTGACTGTCACATTCAATTACAACATGTAGGGTGTACCCTGTTAATGGTGGCTTTCTGCCTCTACAGGGGATATCATATGTCTGCAACTTAACATCATGTAACTTGTTTTATGTGAACGTGGTTAGGTCATGAGAAGCAGAAGATTACTCTCTAGAGAGCAGCATTGCAAAAATCCTGTCCTCTGTGATAAATATTTCATCTATAAACATTTAATACAGGCTCAGGACTTGTAAAAATTAATTTCCGTTGGTAACTCTGATCACTTCACTACTGCAGGCTGTAAATAAAGAAAAAGCCTGACTTTTTTGTGTGGTGCTTAGCATGAAAGCCCTGAATCCAAGTTGGAAGACTCACATACAATCATGCAAAGATTAAATAAGATCCATAATGTGATGCAGAAGGTTCAGATTTCTCAAGACTCTCCCTGGTAAATATCCTATGAATTGCTTTAAGCAGGTAGTGCTAAAGAATGCCAGACTCATTATCAAATTTGGTAAAGATTTATCTTCCAAGTAAGGGCCTGTTACAGCTGTTTGCAAATCCTTTCCTTCCTTTTAGACAACATTAATTACTGTCCTTTTCCTTGCATGCCTTAGCTTCATCTAGTCATAATTATCATCCTTTTTCTAAAAATCCTTAATTTCTGGCACTTCCAATGGGCAGTCTGTCAGTTCTCTGTCTTTAGGCCTCCGTTGTTCAACACCATATGCTCAACTAATTCCTAAAATAACTATGAAATTAGAGAAATAATCCATTTGGTACTGAAACAGATGACTTGGGACTGTTGCTTTTGTAGCTATCAAAGGAAGTGTGCTGCAGCCACAAAAAGTCAACTTCACAGAAATAATGATCTGAAGAGTGACTCTGATAGATCAGACCCCAGTTTATTGTATTAACCCTTTTTTCTCCACTAGAGGCTCTGCAGATTGTGCTGAATAATAAAATGTCAATTTATGTCTGTTAGCACCTTGATAGAAACTTTGTAAGAATGTGGCTTTAGGATCGGCTGATTTAGGATCAGAGTAAAGGAACAAATTGAAATTGATGTAATCTACAGTAAAATAAATTATTTCTTCATTTATAGATATGGCTTTTAAATTCTGACACGTTGCTGGTGGAGTCCTTAGGGAGTTCCTCATCCCACAGTGGCTTTACACTGTTTGGAGATATTTTCCTGCCTAGTTCTGTACCAGTGGGGACCTGGAATGCTGTCAAAGTCCTTTACCAGCCGTGCATTAAAAGCAGGAATAAGGAGTAAGTACAGCCTTTCCTGACCTTTGGTTCTGATATTTGATTTGTTTTGCATTTCAGGGCAGCATTATTCCTCTGAGGTTCTTTGGACAGTCCATTAATCTGAGATGTATCTCTTTGAAAATTGCATGCCATTTTTAATTTATTTTTTTTTAAAAGCAAGATGCCAGAGGAATAGTGTTTCCTTTCTATTACAGCCAGACAGAATCTAATTGTTAAATTTCTGCACTGTAATATTAAAATGTAGGTCAAAGAGTTGTGTTGTTTCGAGGAGCATGTAACTTAGGTATATAATACAAATAGAAGTTGTCTGTGTTACACAGGACAGTAATATGTTTTTTTCACTTATGCTTTTTTTTCCCATGTTAACTCACTGTGGTTGTAGAGATTGGTCATTTTTCCAGCTCTGTTGGCAGAAGCTGGGAGGATGGTGGTGCCATGAATCTCATGCCAGGCCAATGAGTTCTATCCGTGTGGTCTCAGAATCTGCTGCTCTCCTGCTGTAGCTCCAGGTGACGTAATTCAGGGAGGAAGAAAAATTGAGGGGAGATAAGGAGCATTGTCTGACTCCTGAATGGTGTGTAGGAATAGCCAGAGTTCCCTCTTCGCCTTCAATTTCTGATCTCATCTGTCATTTATGGGAGCAACCCTCTGCACTCCCGTTGGAAAGAATTTGGACCTCTTTGGTGCAGCTGAAACCAAGAGGGTAGAGGTGGGTAGTTACTAGTTTGGCAAATCATACCTCCTTGTTCTAGCTTCAGTCTTGGCCTTTTTTCATCTTAAAATTATGCACTTTTTCTGCAACAGAAAGAGTGGTTCACAAGACTGGAATTTGTCTGTTTAAGCCAAGTTACCTTCAGTACTACAGGTGTTGTCTGGTGGGTCACAATAAATTAACATAGCGATCATCTCTGTATGCATGGACAATGTATCTTACAGTGTCCCTGTTAAAAAAACACTTGTGCATGTAGCCTAGCAGAAAAATATGAATAATGCATACTCATAGCATATCCTCAAAAGGAAAGTCCCTTCTAGGTACAATTCAGAAGTTTGTTGTTGTCTAATTACCCTCTCTGTGTCTAACTTGCTTTCAGCCCAGTGGTGGCATTATTTCAAAAGTAACAGAGCCCTGAGAGAAGGGGAAAGAGAAGAGGTGAGGAAGGCAGTTGAGTACAATGCCATATAAATGTTTTTCTTGGATGTGCCCAGGTCTACTGGAGCCCTCAGAAAGGAAATATTTGATTTGAGCAAGCTTTGAAGTCTAGGTTATGAAAAGCATGCTGCCTAACATGTTAAAGCCTTTATCTGTTGAAGAGCAAAGATAAGAGAATATTGATTAAACCATGGCTCCAGTGTTTGCAGGTGTTGGAGTATGATTTTAGCATAATTTTCCGCTTTTGTTTCTGCAGTGGTAGTAGAGAAAGCATTGGTTTTGTGTAGGTCACACTTAAATAGTAGCTTGATTTTGTTGTTTTTCCTTTAAACTCTCAGAAACTAGATGGCATATTTAGAGAGGTATGGAGGTATTTAAAATTTAGAAGACATTCCCTCCAAACTTCAATCAGTACACAACTAATGCGTAGCCTGAGACCTCATAAAAGTACAACAGAAATGTTGTCTCGCACAGGCAAGCAAATGTGCATATGAATTTAAATATTTTATAGGAGAAATATACAACTTAGAAGAATGTGTGATTCATCATAGTGGTGTATCCTTTTTATTTTTCAAACAGGTCCAGTACTGAATAGCTGAAATAAAACTCTGAAAGAGGAAGAGAATCCAAAATTCTAATATTAAGAGAAAATTTCATACTACAATATTAATGTTATTCATGTTAAAAAAAAACCAACACCCACCTTTATTAATGAATTAGCTACGAAAGTTGATACTGGAAAACCTCTGTGATCTAAATGTTACTTAATGATCCAAAAAAACTCTTAAAGTATTATTTAAATTGCATATTCTTAGAGTGAGAGATATTATGAGAAAAACTACCTACTTTAAAAGGAAAGGTACTTGACTTAAAACTCTTTAAGTCTTGTAGAAGTTTAAGTTACAGTTTTACTTTCCAAGTTTCCATTCTTTATCACTGAGAACATTTAATTACCTTAACACACATTCAGTTACTGTGACATGTTATTGAAATAAAAGTCCTATCTACTTTGTCACTTCCCTAGCTTACAAATAACCACTTACAAATGCTTTTCTTGAATGGGGTTTTCAGAAGCTGAATTTTACTGTGAGATTATATTCAATTCTTTCCACTTCCTCAGACAGACTTCTTACAAATCACTTTCTTCTGAAGTTTATTTATCTTTGGGATTTTGCAGCAAAGCCACAACTGAGTTTTTAATTCTCCTCTGACAATAGTTGATACCTTTCCTGTCCAGTCCCTGAAGAAATGCAAAAGCAAAAAGAACAGAGCATTATTTTTAAGGTTCAGAAACCAAAGTAACTAGTGGTTTAGTATTGCTTTCCAATTTTCATATTTGTAGTAAGGAATGGTAAAAAGGATGCTAGCACTTGAATCTGTTTCCACTAACTCATTTATCAGCTGGCTTGGAGTACTACCTGGATCTGTGCAATAAAACTGAAATCCTCGTAGAATCATAGAATGGCCTAGGCTGGAAGGGACCTTAGAGACCATTTGATCCAACCTCCCTGTCATGGGCAGGGACGTCTCTCAACTAGATGAGGCAACACATGGAGACCAAACCTTCTATATTGGATGGGAATCTAAACACAGCAGAAGCAAAAATACCAAAACCCGGTACAACTTATTTAATGCAATGTGTTTGCATTTGGGTCTCAAATATTATTTCAAGAATTCTGAACACAGTGTCCAAATTTCTTGAATAGTGCAAGTTCCATATGTTTTAGATGCCCACGGTCTGGTAGTAATTGTAATACTTTCCTTGCGTGTTTCTGTACACACATCTACCTTAGAAATAATGCAAAGGTTTCTGAGCCCATAGTCTGCTCCCCAGGGGTGGGGGAGTGAGCAAGGACTCCACCTGTGTAGGAAGCAGTGAGCAGGAGATCTGCTTGTGGCCTGCGCCCCGACAGCTGCAAGGGAGAAGCGTGTGCTCTGATGTCTTGTGGATTGTCAGAGAGCCCCTGCAGTTGTTGTGGGTCATGAAGATAGAAGGGCAGTGAAGCTGGTGAAGGGTCTTGAGCACACACCTTGAGAAGCAGCTGAGAGAACTGGGGTTGTTCAGCCTGGAGAACAGGAGGCTGAGGGGAGACCTTATCGCTCTCTACAACTACCTGAAAGGAGTTTGTGGGGATTGGTCAGTTCAAGCAAGTAACAAGTGACAGGATGAGAGGAAATGGCCTCAAGTTGCACCAGGGAGGGTTCAGTTTGGTTATTAGGAAGAGTTTCTTTACTAAAAGGGCTTTCAGGCATTCGAGTGGGTTGCCTAGGGCAGTGGTGGAGTCCCCTTCCCTGGAGGTGTTTGAGAGTTGTATGGACTTAGTGCTTAGGGATATGGTTTAGTTGAGGACTTGTCGGTGATAGGTTAATGGTTGGACTCTTAAAGGTCTTTTCCAATCTGGGCAGTTGTGAAGTTCACTTGGGTCCTATCCAATTCCTGCAGTGCCAGAATCCGATCTGTGCAATGTGAGGGGAAGCACCTTTCTCACTTGTGGGGTCTGTGCTGGGTAGCTGAGCCACACAGTAAAGACAGGTTAAGGTAAACTACCAATAAAAGGATTTATTTGTAATATCTAAATATAATAACGTAATCACACATTTGTAGAACACGAGTGAAGAAATGAAAGAAAATCTCTCCTTTACTTACACAAGCATACATCTACTTATTTTGAGATAAATATATATTTCCACAGTAGCAGTTGAGGTTTTGGGCTCTCACTCCAAAACTCATTTTATTCCTTCTTTATTCAGAGCATAGTTTTGCCATTCTTCATAATTAACATTATGTTTATTTCTCTTCCTCAGATATGAAATGATTTTTTCCCCTTAAATGAGGAATTATGTCCTATGAGCAGCACTGTGCTTCAGTGAGCAACAGAACTCTCTTTGCTCCAGTAAATCAGTGGCGTATCTATCACTGTGCCTTTCATTCAATATTACTCTAAATGTTAACAATGCAAAAGAAATGAACATTTGAGTAGGATAACCACTCATGGTTTATTACTGGCTGCTGAGTGATACCAGCTGCAATGATAATTACCCCATTTGGAGCGGTAGCTGTTTGGGGATGGCTGGTCCCAAAGCCAGCTGTAAGAAAACTGGGTTCTGAGTTAGGCTGAACATAGCTGACTCCACTTGTGTGACGTCTGTCTTTTTATCAACAACATGCCGATTGATGTTCTATCAGTTGATCTGTATTGACCATCAGATCCTTTCCAGTAGATTGCAGTCTAATAAGCAGCCATCATCTCTGTTTTTGTGAAGTTGTCCTTTGTCAAATTACATGTTAATTTTGTTCAGACATTTTTTCCCTGCTGGCCATGGCCATTTTGATTTCCAACGTGGTGTACTGATGGCTCTTCCAAGCTTCGTGTCATCTGTGAAAGAAAGAAGCATCTCTGGGAAAGTGACTAAGATATGGACTGAGACCAAATTAAGAACACATCATGTGGACCCTCTTTCCATATACTCTTGTTTTTGCAGTGAATTATTAAGAGCTGTGCTCTAGATAGTCGTTGTATGTTAAGACTGCGTTGCTTAAGAATGTTCAGTAGCTTTTAAGGCATTGTGAGGTTAAGACAAGGGTAGATATATCCAAACACACTATTTGTAGTCTAACTCTTGGCATTGCAAGGCACTTCTTGCAGAGCCCCGTTCCGCAGATCTTCCTGAGGGTGCCCTTTAACTGTTGTATTGATTTGTATCTTACTTCTTCAGCTGTTAACTATGACTAGAACCACTTATGTGTGACAGCATGAGTTCTGGGTAGGCCTGTCTACGGTTAGACTTCCAGCCTTTGTGGGAGTTTTATGAACAATCCTTCTACAGCAAATTAATTGAAATTATATGCTGTCATTTCTTCATGTCAACTATGAAAAAAGCATGTTATGATGCCTCGTGCATTTTCTGCTCCATTCTTACTTAGATATTTATGGATGGTGTGTATGTGACTACGTTGGTTCCTTCCACTTTCAGCAAGGCTCCTTTTCTCCACCTACATATCTGCTGTGCAGACAGAAGAGGTCTTCCTTTCAAGTAACAGGTTCTTGGCAAATAACACCTTATGTAAATAAACTTGACTGCTGGGAGTGATAGTGATAAATACTGCTGAAGTGAGTGTTGTAAAAATGTACGAAGAAAATTGAAAATACGATTACATGGCAATTCTCCCATAACTTGATCTCAGAAAATATATCTGAAGATATGGTTAGAGGAAAATTACACTTGTCCCTTTTTAGTAGTGCACCTATGCAAAGCTTTATCAAAAAGTCATTGATAGCTTTTTATTTCTCATATGCATTTACAGTCTCTCTGAATGGTTTGCAGCTTTTGCAGAAGCCTTCTCCTATGTAAGAATTTGCTGCTTATCATTTCAGAGTTGAAAAATGACTTCCAGAAATTGTTCATTTTATTAGCTTTAGAGGGACAGAGTAAGTGAGAAAATTGGGTTAGTGCCTAAAAACCTGGAGTTTTTGAGTGCCAATGCTTTTTTTACAGTCCATGCAAAATGAGCTGTTTATCAAGCTGTTACTGACATATTCCAGAATGTTATTTGTCCCGAGAATGACTTCCATTCTGTAGATGAACCTAGAGTAATTCACCTCTCATAAAAGCAACAAGCTGTGACCTATTTCACTGATTTTTGTATGTCTGAAATAGAATGCCGTTTCCTAGCTTTTCTGTAAGTCTTGCCTGTAGAAAACACATGGAAGCACAAAGACCAAGAGCTGACTGGCTGAGAAGTAACCAGTCTTTCTCTTCTGCACTCTCTTTAAGGTGATTTCTGTAGTATAATAAACTCCTTATGCTATATTTGGAATGATTTAATAGGTGTGCCTGTAAATTAAGCATGGAGGATCTGTTTTATTTCTGAATTTTTTTTCCTGTTCCCTTCTTGAATTCTTTCGTGGCATCGAGTTAAGGGAACTGACACCACAGGTCGGGTGGGTTACCTTAAAAGAGCTGACTGAACAGTCAGGCCAAGATTTTTGAAAGATGCTTTCTGATGCCAGTCAGAGTTTGGGGACAGGAGGAAAAAAGAATACTTTTCAGAGTTTGATAGACATGTGGAAGCTATAAACCTCCTGCTCTTTGAATGCTTGGGCTGAAGATTGGAGGAAGAGAAGAAAGCTCTGTCTGAGAACTATTATTTTTAGCTAGAGATCATTCTTCAAAAGAAAGAACTGTTCTTCAGTACTGGTAACATCCTTTCCCATCTCTAGGAAAAGATGTGTAAGTATAGCTTTCAGGAGAAATACCATTACTTTCTTGTTAGTTGAAGCCATACCTGCCACGTGCAGCATCCGTTTATGGTACTTACTTTAGAGCTTCATTCTTGTTCCTAAACACAGGTCTGATATATTTTTCCAACTCTTTGGAGGAGTCATGTTTTTGGTATCTAATCTTTTCAATTTTAAATAGTCTTAGAAGTACTAACTAAAGTAGATTAAAAAAATGTTGAAAGAAATATTTTGTCTACTAAATAAGGTCTCTCGTATTTTGGCTCAAAAGTTTAGCTCATGTTATTGTACCAGTTGAGCTTATGGCTTAGGTTGCCTTTTTTGCTTATCTTTTGAAATTTAGCATTGAAGTCAGAGGGGGTAGTGTTCTGACTCTTATTTTTGAAAGTGGATTTACAATCACAAATCACTTAGCCATTTATTAATAGTCTGACCAAAAGCCTTTCCTCTTGTGTAGCATGAAAGATGCTGATGTATCACTACTCATGGTGCAGGGTACTGCCGTTGTACTGTGCATGACAAGTGTTAAATGCTACATAGTAATTTGCAATGTAAAAATAATAAATTGACTGTAAGTGCTATTGCTTAGCTGCTTCTTATGTTCTAATTTTTTTTAGGAAAAAAATGATAAATATGCTATTAAGATCTATCATATTTAATATGATTTTGAGTCAAGATTTGTGAATCTGTAATATAGTAAACCAAAAAGTACAATTCAGGATCATATTTTTTTTCCATATCTATCTCTCCTGCTAGTTCCAGTGAGTTGCCTCTAGATCTAGGATTGGGGATAACAGTTCTGCATTCATCCTGACAAAACGCACATGGGGATCCTAAATTTTACACTGGGATTACAGCATACAGTGTTCTTGCTGATTACATTTAGGAGTTAGATTTAGTGGCCAATGAGTTGGAGGGACAGCAATGTTGCATCTATTCAAGTATTACTATAAGGCATGTATATATTTTTCTGTTACGTTCATTTTGCTTTCCTTATAGCACTGATTTTTTGGAAGCCAGATAGCCTAAATATGATAGTGATGATCCAGTGAGAGTAATTTTATAATTGTACATCAAACTGTAGTAGCTTTCCACTTAGAGACTTAGTTTTGTTTCTCACAGACTTAAAAAGACTGTGGAGTTCATTTGGAAACTGTAAATACTCAACTCCTATAATGCCTTTTAAATTACAGGATCCATCTGAATGGGCAGGAATCCTATAACAATCCAAGAATGAAAAAATAAAACTAAAAGCGTTTTGGACAGATTGCTGACAAGAACTGTTTAAACGCCAAAACTTGATTTACTGACTTGCAGGATCTTGGGCTGTTTTAAATTAATTAACATTTGTTGTTCCTATTGTATTTCTCCATGACAGGCTGTGTAAACTAACAGTACTTACATTACAGCATGATTTAGGCTGCTAGTTTTACCTGCAATACTTTTTTAAGGCTAAAGCAAATTTGTACTGTATGACTCGAGGCCAAGGAAGGCTGATTTGTGAAGCTGTTTAGGACATTTCCATTTGTGTGTGGCAGCATCGGGATATTGCTGTTGGTTTTTTATTTTGAATGCTGTAGAATCAAAACAGAACAAGTGATTCCCATGTCTTCGCTCAATAGTGGTCTTAAGCTATAAATGAAATAATTTGTATAATTAATATGCATAATAAACAATAACTTTATGGGTATGACTGTTTGAGAAGAAGCGATCTGACTGGAAAGGTGAAAGGTGTTGTTCCAGGGAATACAATTGCTGCAAATTTGGGAATTTCAGTCAAATAATTGCTGAAGGCAGGACTTCTCAGAAGTCAGCTGTTGTATTGACCATGCCCAACTTCGGTCTGTGGTTAAAAGAATGTTAAATTCAGTTGATATTCTTCCCAGAGTGTATGCATTGCCATAATACCTGTTAAGCCTTCAAATTTTTCCTCACACTGGCTGGATTCTGATGTTACGGAGTTCTCTCTAGCCCTAGAGGCAGGACTAGAAAAATCACTCGAGTGCTCCCGTGGGCCCCGGTTTTGCTGGCTTTCCTTTTTCCTCCTCCTGCTCTTGCTCATGTCCAGAACTCAGCTGCCAGCCTGTATGTTTCCCTTCCTGTTCTCCTGTCTCCCCTGCCTGTGCTTCTAAGCAGAGACTACGTTTCCCTGTTTCTCAATCCATAAAATTTTAACAAAGCTCATAAAACTAAACGAAGGAGCCCAAACAGTTTGCATTCGCTGATCGGACTGTGGCAGGCCCGTGTGTGTCTGCGCGATGCAGCCCCTACAGCGCTGGCTCACTGCAGGGGGTTGGACTCGGTGACCTCTAAAGGTTCCTTGCAGCCCGGTGCACTCTGTGATTGATTCTGTGATCTCAGAAGGGTGGCTGGTGAATCACAGAGGTGATTCCTCCAGCTCTGCTTCGTGTCTGCAGCAGGACAGCAGGGCTCTGGACAGCTTTGGAAGTGCTGCAGAGGGCTCCATCGACATAAACATGGATTATACGGACACTGTTAAAGCTCTGCCGTAACGGGAAGGGTAAAGCTTCAGAGTAGTTGAAAGGGAAAACTTGGGAATTGGCTCTGAGGAGAGGAGGTGTTAAAGCTGGGGACAGTTTTGTGAAGGATGGGACAGTTATTTATAGATGAGCGTTTCCATCCACAGAGGAAACCTGCCAGACGTGTGAGGACACAGACTGGCTGAGGACAGAGGAAAGAGGCTAGTGGAAGGTTGATCTTTCCAGACTGGCAATTAGTCTGCTGTGAGTTTTCAAAATGGATCATGGAAGGCAATAAAATCAGGTAGTTTGGGCATTTGTGACCTTTGTCAAAAATGTTACTGTGCAAGTTTATGGTTTTGAATTAACCTTAAAGTTATTTTTAGGACAGGAAGCTGTTCTTGAGTGCTGATTGTATTTTTTTTTATTTATTTGAAATTTAATTGCTTGTTAAATTTCACTTGTAACCACACCTAGTATTTTAATGTCAGTGTTGTGTCATACCTGCATAGAGTGAGCATCTGCCCAAATTCTGCCACAGTCTTATCAGTGATGTGGGAAAATGGTGATGAAAAGAAGCTGTTCCAGGAAAATTACTGTTTCATTTGGAAAGGGAAAATATAGCATATGTGGAGTTCTGACTTAGGCTTTTGTTTGGCAATGGTTTGGATTGAATGAGTGGAAATAATAAATTTTTCTATCATCAAATTCTCAGGATCAACTAGTGCTGTGATTTGCGATGTTCCTTACTTCGCTGTAGGTTCATGTAGTCGTTATCTTGAAATACTGCATTTCCTTCTCTTCTGAACTCAGTTCATCAGAAAAAATAAAATCTAACTTCAAAGCGGCAAGCTGAGAGCTTTTTGTGAACAGTGATTACAGCTTTTATTTGTACAGCAGGATCACTTCTCCCATTGGATTCAAACATAATGTTCTGGAGTGCCTGGTATTTGTGAATACCTCTATATGGAATATCAGCAGGACTGTGGAAGTGATTTGATTTTACCGAAAGGTTTAAAAATCAGAGGCCAGAAAACATTTTCATTTTCATATTGTTCCAAAAATCCATTTCAACTTCAGAAATGGCCTCCTGCTTGGTATAATAGGTCTTAAAAAGGGAATTAAGGTTTATGGAGCATATGCAAATTGTCATGTGGCACAGCTGGTAGGACTAACCCGCATGAAAACATTCAGGGAAGTGCTTTATGCTGTGGCCAGGGAACCCAGGGCTTTAGACACAGGGCAAAAGCAGCGCTGTGCCATCACTGATCATACAGGCCACCAGTTCTTTCAGCTTTGATTTCGTTTATCTTTTTTAAAAAAACATATAACTTTTCTTTGCTACTTGCCTGATTGATTATGCTGAGGAAATAAGTGCTACTATTTGTTGCTAGTCTAGGACCCTGAACCCACAACTGTTTCAGTACTGTTAAGACGAGGTATCAAAGAAACTGTCCCTCTGGTACCCTGGTAGTAGATGTGGGTATTGAGGCTGCTGGTTAATCTGATGGTGGTGGTGAGGAACCGCGCGATATTGGCGGAGTCAGAGAGACCTGGTGGGAAGATGCTGGCATCTAACATGAGTACAGTTCACATTATTTGCCCACAAGTTTCAACAGGCAGCTATGTCCTAATAAGTAATGGATCAGCTGTGAGCTCTTGTGGTTGTAGGCCTAATGGTGTACTCCCGTGGTTTAATCATAGAATCATAGAATGATTTGGATCGGAAGGGACCTCAGAGATCATCTAGTTCCAACCCCTCTGCCATGGCAGGGACATCTCCCATTAGATCAGGTTGCTCAGTGTTCCATCCAGCCTGGCCTTGAACATTTCCAGGGAAGGAGCATCCACAGCCTTCCTGGCAACCTGTTCCAGTGCCTCACCACCCTCAGGGTAAAGAGCTTCTTCCTTATATCTAGTCTAAACCTGCGCTCTTCCAGCATTTACTGGGGACTGTGGTGGGACCACCAGTAACAAGGCAAAGAGATACCACATTGCTTACTGGGCTTGCTGCCTGCCCGTGGGGCATACCACCTCCCTGCACTGCCGAGATGAGAAGCTTGGTCAGATTGTCTCACTTAAGCCACTCCTGCTTTTCAATCACGGTCTTAGCTGAGGTTACTGCACCAACCGTTCGCCCTGCTCTTGCAGCGCAGACATCTGAGCCACTTGACAGTCAAGTTGTCAACAGCAGCTCAGAGCATGTGGTTGAAAGTGAATTGTTGCCAGCTTTGGATTGCTTAAAGACACTTGCACCGTGAACTGTGGCAGTCTAGGAAATGAGTGATGAGCAGTTCAGATGTCCAGGCAGGGGCAACAGCTGGGACCAAGATCTTCATCAGCTTTCTCGTGCCTGCTCATCCATCAGGTCACTGAGTACCTAAAGCTGTATGATGTGAATATGCCCCAGTGTGCTCACAGTGCACAGAACCAACAGGTTACACCAGCTTTACAGAATTTAAGCATTGGTTCTGCATGTCTTCTATTTTCAGCTGTAACCACTAATACTTTTTTAATTAATCATTACTTAATAAACCTATGCTGATTTATCATAATTGCACCTATAAATCCATTTCTAATGGCTAGATGCGTGAATTTCAGCAGTCCCTTCCCTAAGGCCACATTAGTCAGCATGAGCTCAGACTGATACATAGACAATGTTTTTTTCCAAACTCATAAGGAAGTGTAAAAAATTTATGATGTTGCTTTAACAAGACCCACTGGGATTTGGGATTATTTATCTAAGCCCTTATTAAAGATAAAAACTTTTCTATGTTTAGCCATGCAGAGCAAAGCTGCTCTTCAGACAGTCCAGTGCACTTTAGAAATGAAGAGAATTTGGTAAACGTAGAATGGAAATTGTGGAGAGAAATATGAAGAATCTTTCCTCTGTATCCCTTTACTGCAAAGCCAAAGTTACTATTAACCACTTATATAAAAAGAAAAATGGAATGACAGCACTTCTTGAATTTTAAGGCCATTTCACTGTACTAGGAGCAAGCAGTGGAAAATTTTTATCAGAGTTAAAAGAAAACTACTTGCAACACTGAAGAAAAACTCAGAAGATTAAAAAGAGCTACCTCATTCCCTAGCAGGAGGATTAATTCTCCTGTACAATTAATCTGATTTCTTAACCTCATTTTTCAGCACCCAAATCTCTATTCTTTCTATGTGAGGTAATTTTACTCATGTATACCTCTGTTGGGACCTTGGTTTAGCCTTCTCCTGCTGCCTTCTCCTCGGAAGCTCTAGAAAGAGAATTAAATGGAATGTATTTAATGAAATACTTTATGTTGAACCCCTGTTGTTTTCTTTCAGTAATTAGGAAATGAAACTGTTTCTAAGGGCTCAGAAATGAAAAATCTGATGTAAAATTAGACGATTTAATTAAATTATAAAAATTGAACCTCTTTAAGTGGTAACTTTAAGTTACACTCT
>NW_009713562.1:0-1816 GCF_000703405.1 Apaloderma vittatum | reverse complement strand
AGCAACATATTTGTTTTAGACATTTTCATTCATTTTTTTAATCAGAGCAACCTGTGTATCCAGAAACTTAAACACATTCTTCGTCTCTCTCAAGAAATTAGCCATTCCTCCTGTTGTGAGGGCTATACATTGATAAATACCTACTCTATTTCATTCCTTTGGGTAAATTTCTGCCATTTTAATTTACAGTGTTTGCTGTTTCAAGTTGAACTTAGCTCCTGACTTCCTTTTACCAAATCTGCTAGGTGCTCCTCTGCCAGCAACAGAGTTAATATGTGATTTCCAGTCTGTAATTCATTCAGAGGCACAACCGAAGCATCAGACACAATGATGGTGAAATCTCATGAAACTGAGTTCACCACTTCTGCAGGCATGTCCAGATCCTATTGTAAAGGGACTTGAAGTCCCCCACACCACAAGAATATTATTTAACACTGCATATTTGCTATAATGCCTCAAGGATAGAACTTACTCTAGTAAAGGTGAATTTTATGTCTTCAGTGTCAGGAACTTTATGCGGAACCATGTCTGGAAAAATGCACTTCTTTTTCTTTGCGAAGGTTCCCATTCATCAAAGCTTTCTGATAACTAGCTCTGAAAGAGCTGTTCAGTTCCTCTGAAGGAATTTACATTCAGTAGCAGTCCATAAGGGGCAGTCTGCAGGTAAGTGGGTTGCACAGTCCAAGGAAAGCACTGAAGAAAAAACACAAGCCTGAATGTGGCTTAGGCTGGTATTACTATTTTTACAAGCAGTGACACTGAATATTGCATGAAAGGATGCAGATGCATGGATGTTCTGGAATATTGATTAAGCTACAGGTGATGACCTTTAAGCAGCATGTGCATGTATTTTTACACTGCGTAGATACAGCAGGCATATGTAATCCCTCCCATGCCGCAGCTAATAGTTAGGTTTAGTTTTGATAAGTAATGGAAACATCGCCTTGGAATGTCATTGTGTTCACCTTGCTTAATGTAGAGCAATTTAGTCTGAATACAAAATCTTGCTGTTTTGGACGCAGAATGAATAAAACAATCTTCAAATCTGACAAAGCCTCAAACCATTGTCTTTTATCTCTTGAATTGTTTGGGTTTTGGGGTTTTTTAATGCAGCATCTGTGAGAAATGAGATTTTGTCCATAACGGGTATTGAAACTGGGCACACGTGACATAGTTGCTGCTGCTTTGTAGATATTTTAATCAGATTTACCAATTCAGAAATCATCTGGTAGCTGTTCTGGGCAAGTGAAACGGGTATTTTTGGACTGACTTAAGTAATGTCTCAGTGAGTAAAGCAAGACTTCAAATAGATGAAACTTGGAAACAAATCAATCACAACTGAAACTAGGAGCTGAAATAAAATAATTCTTGAACTTGCATTTGTGATACTTCATCATGGCTGGGCTTCATGAACGAAGATATGGGAAGGGCTATACTCACACTTGCTACAAGCGCGGTGATGGCTAAAAAGGCCGATGTGGGATAGGCAAGTCTGGTTGCAAAAGGCACAGCGGAAAGTCTTCTTAGGCGGTATTGGCGAGGCATGGTTCTTTCTGTGTTGTCTTTTCTCCTCGAGACTAATTCTACGTGTGTTCTCAAAGGAGGCAGCAGTGTTACAGATGGTGTGTCTCCACGTCTCCCGATTGGAGGCCAGAGTGGACCACTGATGGTAGTCAGTATGGCCAAACCTGAGGTATTGTTTCAGAGAGTCCTTGTATCTCCTCTCTGGGGCTCCTCTGTTGCGGCAGCTGGTGGCGAGTTCACCACAGGGCACAACCTTCAGGAGGCGGTGATCCTCCATCCTGGAGGCGTGCCC
>NW_009713561.1:415-729 GCF_000703405.1 Apaloderma vittatum | reverse complement strand
TGTTGGACACCTTCACGGGGTGTTGAAGACAGTTCTTGGGGTGTTAAATGTCATCACAGGGTGTCAAACCTCTCTTCTTGGGGTGTTGGACCCACTTTCGGGGTGTTGAACCCCCTTTCTTGGGGTGTTGGACCACCTTAGAGAGGGTTGGAACACCTTCACGGGGTGTTGAACCCACTTTTGGGGTGTTGAATTCTCCTTCGTGGGTTGTTGGACCACCTTAGGGGGTGTTGGACACCTTCACGGGGTGTTGAAGACACTTTTTGGAGTGTTAGATGTCATCACAAGGTGTTGAACCCCCTTTCTTGGGGTGT
>NW_009713561.1:0-348 GCF_000703405.1 Apaloderma vittatum | reverse complement strand
GGGGTGTTGAACCCCCCTTATTGGGGTGCTGAACCCCCTTCTCGGGGTGTTGAACCCCTCCCCGGGGGTCTCAAACCTCCCGCCAGGGCTGAAAAACCCCTTTTGGGGGGGCAGAAACTCCCTTTGGGGGGCCCAAAACTCCCCTTTTGGGGAAAAAATAAAACTTTGGGGGGGAGGAAAAACCTTTTAGAGGGAAAAAAACCCTTTTGAGGGGGAGAAAACCCCTTTTTTGGGGGAAAAAACCCTTTTCTGGTGGGGAAAAAACCTTTTTAGGGGGAGAAAAACCCTTTTTGGGGGGGAAAAACCCTTTTTTGGGGGGAAAAAAGTATTTTTTGGGGGAAGAAACCT
>NW_009713560.1:0-604 GCF_000703405.1 Apaloderma vittatum | reverse complement strand
GTATTATGGGTGTGAATTGAGAGGAGTCTGGGCAGGGGGTTTCTGCTTGAAGATCAAGTTTTAGAAATTAAAGGGGTTGTCAGAGATGGGAATGCAGCAAATACTCTACTGCCACATCTCTGAAGGCTGTGGTTAACACAGTGTATCAGAAATAGAATAGCCAGTTTGCGTAGCAATGCCAGAGGAAATACAAGTTTTTTTTGTGTTCCTATGAAAACATTATGTTTCAGTGGTTTCGTTTATTTTTCTTTTCCTTATATTCCTTGGCAGATCTTGTGAAATTAGCAGGTCTCCTGTTGACATCGTTGGCTGCCTTGTACTTGGGATACTTTTTCGCTGCTTTTGTATCTACAGAGACAATAGCAACATCTATTGCTAATTTTCAGGACTTTGGAAAGAAACCAGTGTTGAGGGGTGTGTAGCTGTATTTGTTGTTTATGTGATTTTTTTCCTTATATATCTTATATACCTAATGTTGCATAGTTCCATGCTAGAGTTCCATGCTAGAGTTCCGTTCTATAGTTCCATGCTATAATTCCACCGCCCCGCCTTCCCAACGGGTCCCAAGCGCTTGGCAGAGGGCGGTGTGAGGGGAGGTGGTTGG
>NW_009713559.1:0-296 GCF_000703405.1 Apaloderma vittatum | reverse complement strand
AAAAGGACAAGCACTGGCTACTCTCCGAGATGTCAACATGATTAAGCTGGAGAGCGGTAATCCGCCTCTTCAATTGGGTAAAGCTGTTTGCAATTCAGCGGATTATCCGCTCATCAAACAATACGCTGCCAGCTTCTTAATGCTCCAGTGAGGAGCACAGGGAGACCCGTTGCAGTGTGGTGCCGCCGCTCCCACCAGCTGGGCCTGGGGACCAAAGCCACCGGGACAGGCACCCCGGCAGCCACAGCCATGCTGTACAGGCTAGATGAGACTCCGTTTCTCCCTGCGTTGCGTAC
>NW_009713558.1:22058-27557 GCF_000703405.1 Apaloderma vittatum | reverse complement strand
AGGAACACAGTCATGACTTTTAAAAAACAGTCAATAAGCATTTTGGATTTCCCATGCTGCCGAAAAAGCGAACACAAAGAATGGACTTGTGGAGAAACAAACAGGTTTGGAAGAAAATAAATAAATACGAACAGTAGCATCCTACATGTAGAAAGCCACTTCTACCCCCAAAAGCAAGGGAAATCACCCCCACTGGCTCCCAGACACGCCAGGGAGGGCTGGAAAAACAGTCAATAAGCATTTTGGATTTCCCATGCTGCCGAAAAAGCGAACACAAAGAATGGACTTGTGGAGAAACAAACAGGTTTGGAAGAAAATAAATAAATACGAACAGTAGCATCCTACATGTAGAAAGCCACTTCTACCCCCAAAAGCAAGGGAAATCACCCCCACTGGCTCCCAGACACGCCAGGGAGGGCTGGAGGCTCTGTGTGCAGGGGTGGCTCAGGCTGGGACGGTGGAGAAGATGCTCCACAGAATGTCCCCCATTGTCCGGGGGAGCGGGAGGGTTCCCCCTTCCTGATGGGGCAAACAGGAGCCCGGGAACCACTACTAAGGCCTCGGAGCTGGGAGTGAAAATCTGCCAGCAGCTGGTTTTGGGCTGGCGTCTTTTCAGGTCACAGACAATCCTCACGGAATAACTTGAGACAATAATCTTTTCTAAAGGATTAACCCAGCCAGAGCACACCAGGCACCAACCATCGCTTCAAGGCCTTCCCTGACGAACGGCACACAACCCTGTCATCATTGTTTTGCAAGAGCTGTGAGGACAGAGCTGGAGGAACCGACTGGTTTTTACTGAGGCTTCCCTACAGCCACACACCTGCTTTTCCTTGAGTTCCCGAGAGCATCCGAACCGCCAGTGCCACCCAACAGTCCTCCAACTCTCAGTTTCCAGCATCACCCTGCAGGGTTATGTTGGGCTTTGCTGTTTCTGCTCGCTAGACACTTGCTATAAAAAGTGAACGTAAGTTACTGGCCAGGGAGAAGAAAGCCCTTGTCCTGTTCAGCTTCACAGCTGTAACAAGCTCCGTACGTGCCAAAACACGTATCCACGTCTTGACATATTCTACAAAACACAGCAGCATATTACGGACAGTTTATTCTAGTGAAGGCTTCTTTTCAGTTTCGGCAGCAGAGATGACCAACGGTTACAGCAGAGTCGCACAACCACAGCACCTCAGCCCTGCAGGGGTTTCACTAGGCTGATTGTGGTGGCACTGAAGGGGACACCCCTGCGCTCCTGCCACGTCACACAGCGCAGCGAGAGGCGGCTTGCAAGGACTCCACAGGATCGTTCCCCCTCACGAACATGTACACCGCTCCTGCATACAAGGAATCTTTCCAGCAGATTAGACTCGCCTGACTCCTAATCACTACTACCCTGCTGAGAATCAATTTCAAAATCCTAAGGAGGTCTCCTTCCCTGCAGGGGAAAGCTCATTACAAAAGCCAACAGAGCCATCCCTTAATTTTTTGGGTAACAGCAGCACAGAGATTCCCTGCTCAGTTATCTTTGATTCTGGAGCTGAAAATGGAAAGGGTCTGTGTCCAAAAGAAACCTCTAGAGTCCTCCCGTGTACAGAATAAACCTCTGGAGTCCTCCTGTTCCACATAAGGAATGGGCTTCATACTGGTCTCAGGCGTGGTTCCTCCTCCTCCTCGTGGTTTGGTGGCTGCTGGGGCATTTCTTCATCTCTCGTGTCCTGCTTGTCTCTCTCTGCTTGAAGCCAGCTCTGAGGAGCTATCATTTTCTTTGGCCCGTAGGGCGGAGGACCAATCAAAGCTTCAATGTCATCATAATTTATTACTTCTTTCTCCAGGAGGGCATTAGACAGCTAGAAAGAGTAAACAAGGCATAATGAGGCACAGGGGTACGAAAACAGCCTCTCTGAACTGATCTGAACTCTCCCTGTCTTCTCGGCTGGGATCTCGACATCTGGACCCAGCACGCGCTGCGGCCCCCGAGCAGCAGACCCCTGGCTACCAGAGCACAGACGAGGTGACCCCATAAATTTCTTGGGGCTGCCGGCACCTTCCACAAGAGTCTTTTGGGCCAGGAACATGCAGCGTGGCTGGAGGCAATAAAGCAACTCCAGGAACAATGAGAGAAGTGCCCTTCCTGTTGCTGCACCTGCGGCCCTGAGATGCCGAAACAGCAGCAACTGAGAGCAGACTCGGACCTGTCCCCCTCCTCTGTACACCCAGTGATAACAAAGGGCTGTTTGTTCCCACAGGCACGGGCTGAAGGTCATCAGAAGTTCCTCTCCAGCTGAAATATAGTCTCTAGCCCTTCCATCAGCAGAAGGGCCGCCCCTGAGCAGCAGGTGACCGTCCAACACGGAACCGCTCGATCCCACTGACAAGATGTGACACACTGACCTGGCAACCGAAACCCTCCCTCCCTAGATACTTTGGCTCAGCTTAAAAGTTTTTCTGTGCCGAGCCTCTAGCCAACATCTGATCATTGTTAAATGAAAGCATCAGACGAGAGGAGGCCTGCGGAGAGGAGACCCCCTGACAAGGGCTGCCCTGAGAGCAGGGGACAGGGCTGGGACACGGCCAACAGCGCGGTGTCCGAGCAAGCGAGCTCTGGCTACCTTACCACGCACGGAGTCGCGTAGCCGAAGGGGGTTTTGTTGCTGTTTGTTTAAAGGAGAGAAAAAAGATTTAAGGAGAAAGGATTGTTCTGTCTGCAAACCACGCAATGCTAAGTTGACTCCGGATCGTTTTGGGTGCTGCGGACGAGACTTCTGAAGGAAAAATCCAGTAGATAAGTGGGGTGCCGCAACCCAAGCGTGGCTCAGCCCAGAGCGATGGGTACAGAGCTCCTAGCAGAGAGGTGGGGACTGTCAGGACTCTAAGGGGAGGAGGTAAAGTTTCTACCTCTGCAACAAGGACTCTTCAGAGTATGAGGGAGCTGGCAGAATGGGGCAAAACGCATTGGTTATAAAAACCACACCGCAAACAAAACCAACAAAAAGCCCTCACAACTCCAACTTACTGCTTGCAGCTTGTCACGGTTCTCCAGTAGGATTTTTTCTGTGCGTCTGTAAGCCTGAGCCACCAGGACTTTTGCTTCCTAGAAGACGGTAACAAGAAGAGGGATTTAGAGCATAGGTAGCAACAGACATAGCATGGATAAACAAGGAGAGCACCAAGGGATGGAATGTGCAAACTGAGCCAGGCAGAAAGTGGTTCAACCAAAAATATCGATAAACCATTTGGAGGGGAAAAAAAGAAATAAATAAATAAAAAGGCAAGCCAGGGGAGTACTCGTGACCAGGAACAGTAAATGCCTGCACAAGCACAACTCTTCAGGGGAGTCCGAGCCGATGGGAAGTGCCGGCTAATTAAGGAGGCTGCCCAGTAGCAAAAGATGCAGCTCAGCACAAATCCCAGTGAAGCACAACCACGCTGCTTCTGAACCAGAGCTTTTCTGTTCCCAGCTATTTCACTTCTCAAGTAAGGCAATGTGGTTTTTCATGTTTGTTTTTTTTTTTTCTTCTTTTTTACAACAACGAAGCCCAATTTCCAGTCGAAACAGGTTAATATTTTTCAGTCAGTCATTCCAAACTATCACTTTGATTAGACAAGCCTCTTGATCCAGCAAGTGGAGCCATTTAAATTGCGCAGCTGAGACTTTAAGGTTTCTTGTAACCTAAGCACTGCACAGCCATGCTTTGATATGCCTGGCACTCCTGAGGGCCTGCAGAGACTTCACCCAACAGAATTCTTTCTCTAGATGGAAATTTGTCCGTAGTACCGCAACTACCCCCCAGCCTCCCCACATTATTCCCTCTTCCCCCGCAAAGCTATTTCTCCCTCTCTCCGAAGGCAATATTTGCACATCCTGTCTCCCAGACGCTCACGAGGGTCTTGTCCACACCGGAACCAGGACTCGTTCGGGTGTGAGCTGCTTGTATTTTTCCCTACCCTACAGAAAGCAAAGAACAAACGGGAACACGCAGTCGAGGGCGGCCTTACATGGTCCATCATCTGCTGAAGTCCCTGGCTGAAAGGGCGCCGACCAATTCCAGCTGCGCTCTCCAGGTCCGGGAAGGAGACCTGCCCGATGCTGGGCACCATCCCGTACTGTTTCACCATGGAGTAGGCTATCTTGGTCACCTTCTTCAGGTCATCCTGTGCTCCTGGGCAAGAGAGAGACAGATGTAACACTGCCAGCTCCGAGCTGAGCCCAAGAGGAGCACGTCCTACACAAACACACGTTCCACTAGTCAGGAGACCAGAAGACCCACAGGAGCCCAGGGAGGTGAACACTCCTTTCGACACGTGCTGCAGGACAGTGCAATACTTTTACTGGTAGCTAGCTTCTGCAGAGTGCGTACCTACCGCTGCTCACTGTTACTCCGTTTGAATACAATCAGCTGCAAACCCAGCACAGAAAGCTCTTGGCCCTCCCACGAGCCAAGGGTCTCACTGGGTAGTTGCACCTGTGGCCTCAGGCTTTGGGACAAGTCTAAGACAACGTGGTGGCAACCCACAACGAGAGGCCTCCATGCTCACAAACACAAGCTCAAGACACAGTTTGACATTTCTTCCCCACCTGTTGCTCAGATCACCCTTGGACAGAGCAAGTGCAGAGGTTCAGGTTCTCTTTCTGCCATCTCCACCTGCCTGTGCTCCTCACCTGTTGTGACCTTGTTGAAGGTGATGGCCTCAGACACTCTCCCCCCCAGCGCCATACACATCCTCTCCATCAGCTGCTCCTTGGTGAAGAGGTACTGCTCTCTCGGAAGGATCTGAGCGAATCCGAGAGCTGCGTTCGTTCGAGGGGCGATGGAAACCTGCAACACAGAGCAGCTCCTTCAGCTCAGAGGACAAAAGAGCTCCCAGCTACAGCAGCAGAGGGAGAACTGAAGGAGACCTGCATTCCAAGCAAAATTGGTTGAAAGCTACAGGGCAGGCTGACCAACAGCCAAGGACTGCAGTGTGTCACCATTCCGGTCCTTAAGGCTCTGCCTTCACAGCTTTTTTTCTGCTCAAAAAATGAAAAGGAAATTGTCCTCAACAGCAAGCCAGTGAAATCCTGAGATACAGGAGTTGCTTTGGAGGGTATAAGCCAAACACATTTTACTGTGTTCCAGAATCACTGAGACTACCCACAGAAAGATAGGATGTCTTCAGAAAAATAAAAGAGGCATTTCCCCCGCCCATTAAACGTGAGCAACTAACAACAGCTCAGCGTATACAATAGGTCATTCAGAGTGAATTTGCTGCTGGTGGCAAGCCAAGGAGCTGTCACCCTTGTCATTTCCACTCCCCACCTCCCCCCAGTGTCAAGGCTTTCTGAGGAGGAGACGTGCGTGGGAGAGAACACACCCCGGGGTGCCAAAGAGAAGCCGTTCCCTTACAGAGAAAGGCTTCAAGGCAGACAAACTCCCAAGCATGCCAGTCTGAAAAACACATCTCTTCCCATCAGTATCAGAGCAGTTCCTGCAATGGCAGCGTCACCGGCTGCAACAGGCTGGCAAAGCC
>NW_009713558.1:0-22027 GCF_000703405.1 Apaloderma vittatum | reverse complement strand
AAGAGACCCTGCGGGCGCAGGGCAGCGCTTTGTGCCCAGAGGTGCACAAAATGAGCAGCAGCAGCAGGAGGTTCAGTCGCTCCAAAGAGTTTTTCAGCTGGATTTTAACTGCAAGGCTTGTCCTAGAGCTGGTAAATCAGCTTTGCGCCATCGCTATCATCAATGGAGCCTAATAAAGGATTTATCCACAGAGTATTTAAGGGACGTGGTTCAGGGGTGGACTTGGCAGCGTTAACGGTTGGACTAGACGACCTTAAAAGTCCTTTCCAACCTGGATGATTCTACGACTCCACACTTGCTGTTTGTTTCGCTGCGGTACTCACAGCTCCAAGCTCACGGAGGCCAGGGAAACACAGCAGAATTTAACACAAGTCTACAAAACAATCGACGCATTGTGGACAAGGGAACCCCGATGGACTCTCTTCCCACCCAGCGACTGCTGGCAGCGCACAGTTACCTTCATCACCGCCTCGGTGTGCTCCAGCAGCCAGCCCACCAACGCGTGGCCCGACTCGTGGAACGCCACGACCTTCCTCTCTTCTGGCGACAAGATCTTACTTCTTTTGGCACTGCCTGCAGGGACACGGAGACGGATTCAGCAAGGCCGTGGTGGCCATGAGTGTAACCAACGGGGGGGGGGTGTGTGGGTGTGGCGTCTACGACACAGAACGCTATTTTGTGCACCACTTCGCTGTACAAACCAACACCAAGCTTCATACTGGCAGTAAAAACGCTTTGACTACCTGCTGCAGAACATGCTCTCCAACCCACGGAAAGCAATCCGCGCTTGGATTGCTTGAAGACACCGTCAGAAACTTTTCCCCCTTCTCATCCTTGAAACAGACTTTAATATTTGGTTAGATCACAAAGCTCTGTTCTGCTCCCAGCTCTGCCAAAGGTATGTCGAGTTACACACCTCAGCCCTGGGATGGAGCTGCAACGAGTCGAGTCTTCCATTTAGAAAAAAGTCCCAACAAACCAAAACCCAAACCAAAGACTAGCTAGAATATCATACCCGTCTTCCTTTACAGTCTTTCAGTCCCTTAGGCAGAATATGAGGGAAGCAAGATGTTGCATTATATATAAGAGAGGTCCCAGTTGAGGTTCTTGCACATTAGAAGTGTTCAAATCAGCAAAAGACCAAGAATATATACAAAAATCTTTCTCCAGCCCCTGGAAATGTCTCTGATTACACATGGCATGCTCTATATGAGCTTATTCCCAGGTTCCTGAGAACTGGCAAATTAAGCCATAACTCACACTTAATACTTCCTCCAAAAAGGTGATTTTTGGAAGCGTCTGCTTTCCAACCCAGTAGCCCATAATGCTGAATAAGTTCAATTACGATTTAAAAGAAGAAAAAAAAAAAGCTGAAGGGAAGTAAACTTTTAGCACATAGAAAATATGTTAACTACAGAACACATTGCACATCAAGCACTCATCACAGCTCTGCATGTTCAATGCAAAAAGGTACCAACATTTTACAGCCAAAGTCTCAGCAAAGCGCCGGGAGCAGTAGGGGGTAAAGCAGGCAGAGGCGAGAGTGGAATTACACCAAGTTTCCTTGATGTCTTGGAAAACAACACTCTATTAACATTAATTTTTAAACAAAGTCAAGAGCTTTATTAAACAAGGAAACAGCAAAACGAGTGTGACAGATCTTGTAAAATTACCACTCGGGGACCCTGGGAACCGCTCGGCCCCGCAAGGCATGACGGTGATGGAATCGCAGATTAATCACAGGAGCCTTCATTTTCATCAGCCAGTCCCTTCTCCTGCCTTCAGCAGCACGTGTGCGTGTGCCGCTATGTCTTCTTCCACAGAGAGACGTGTGTGTATGCATATATATATATACACACACTATATATATACACACACACACACACACACTTAGATTTTGGAAGCGTTCCTTTGTCAGCCCACCCAAGGGGGAGGAACTGTACTCTTCACAGCAGCGCACAGTGTGCCTACAAAGATGATTCCTTTTCCTACATAAAGTAATCTCCAGGCAGGAAGGTTTCTCTGAAGACCTGTACTTATCGCATTATGAGACAACCGAGCCAGGAAACAGCTCTGGCGCATCTCCGCTGGCCTTACACCACGTACGCAAACCCCACCAGGACAACAGGCTTTGCTACATCTTCTACAGCCAACCCCTAAAAGCCTCCGCGCGCTCAGCAGGTTTCCGCCCTCGCTCCCAGGAGACTCGACTTACTGCTTTCTGTTCCCAAACTCAAAACACAATGGGGACTACCACAGAGAGAAGTTCTTACTCCTCCCTCGCAGCAACACAAAGCTTTGAGGCGGACAAGGGCCTCCGGAGTTGCAAAGTTCTCTTTTGATTTCACGCCGCTCTTATTAAAACCAGAAGTTTGTTAATGGAAAGCACGGCAATATCTTCTCTCTTTCAAGAAAAGCTTTCACAGAAACTGAAATGCCCTCTGGATTGTGAAATCCAGAAGTGTTCCTACGACATGGCAAGCCCATGTCATATGAACCCATAAGAGCCCGGAGGGTTGTTTGGGGTCTACAGAAAACAGTCAGGTCCTGCTAACGTGAAAGAATCCGATTAAGTAACAGAAAGACTTGAGGGCCTCGAGTCTTAGTGCAGCAAGTCAGCTTGTCAGCAGTGAAACTGCCCCACCACATTAATCCCAGACATCCCTTCTGCTCCACATTCCCTGGGGCCTTACTTGCTTCTTGCCTTATCTTTCAAGCCTGGCAAATTCAGGAAGAAAAGCCAAGTGAATCCCTACAAGTTCGGTGCTCGCTCTCCTGCAGACGGGAAAGGAAAGCACATCTTTGCTCCGGCAGAGGAGGGCTTCTGCGTTACAACTAGAGGTGTCTCACTGCCCGCTCCTCAGAGCTGCCCAGGACCATTGGGCTCTGTGCAAGCGTGGCCACAGTTACCCAGAGCACTCCAAAGGCTTTCTTTTTAAGAGGCGGGTGAAACTCGTGAGGAATTTTCTCAAAGATCTTCTCTTAAATGAGGAATTGTTTAGTGGAAGCAATTAAGTGTCTGATGATGAAAAGCACAACGTGGTTACAGGGTGGCTCAGATCGAAACCCACCAGATTCAAATCCCTGGGGTGAAGTCAAGAGTTCTGGGAACTCTTTTTGCCCTGGCTGTAATATACTGCTGGAGGGTAATCTCCAGAGGTTCCTCTGCTGGCAGTTGCACAAGCAACAGGGAAAGGCCAACAGGACGTTCTCAGAGAGAGAACAGTACTCTACTGTCTTTCAGTTTATTCTGCCAATTCATCAAAGCCTGAGCTTTTGAGGCCAAAAAAGAAAAATCTCCTAATTTCTTGCTGTTGAGGACGCACTGCCTATTTGCTATTCATGTTTACGTAGCAGGTGTTCAGAGCAGCAAGAAAAACCCCAGAGATACTTCCACTCTTTTCCTTTTAAAAGCCCCAACAAAACAACAAACCTTTTAAAACTAAAAGAGCCACGCAGATCCAAATTCCCCTCTTTACCGTTTTGCTACTGGCCATTTTCCCTGAGCGATGGGTTCAGGCTGCCTGAAGATTCAGGAAAACAGATCCATTTGGGGTCTTGTTCAGAGAACTTGCTGTGACTCGGGCATCTAATGCCTTTAGGGCGACTCTACAGGACAGAGCGCAGTTAGGACTCATCTGTCATCCTCAAGCAGAAGTCTTCTCTCGAGGAGTGTGGTACAGACTAACAAGGCAACAACAGAACCAGCTGGCTCACTTACCTGCAATGACTCTTTCCACAGCGTACTCGAAGTTGGAAGTATCGATGGATTTGTGGCCTTCTCTAGCGGCATGAAGAGCGGCTTCGTTACATATATTGGCTATGTCGGCTCCTGTAGACAAGAGTTTACAAACATTACATTCAATTCGTTACCTGACAGAGTTTCAGGGGACAGAAGAGGCAAGAAGAAATCTGGAGAAGAACCTAAGGAAGTCAAATAGGCGGCATTTTTTGTTGTTGTTCCTTGGGAACAGAGAGCAAATCTAGTTCGCGGTGTTTATGCTGGATGGGAACAATACAACTGCCTTGGCAATGAGCGCTGCGTTGCCACACGGAGGACAGAGTTCAGCAATCAATTAAGGGGCTAAAGTCAAGGCTGGCTCTCGGCAAGAGGGGAGTGGCGTGGGCAGTCCGGGTTGGCACAGGCTGCCGCAGCCTTCACACAGCGACCGCACAACCTCTGCGTCGCGGAGAAAGAACATCTGTTCCGAGTTTGTGTGGGTGGGTGATGGTGGCGGGGGGCTGCCGAAAGAAGTCATGAAGAGTCGACGGGCTGGGGCCTGTTAGAGGGGAAACCCAGAAAGGATATTCCAGGAACTCCACAAAAACAGGAACTCGGGAGCCCCTTGCTCAGCACTGTTTCAAGCTCCCAGGGACCTACTGTGGAAACAGGCTTAACGCAGGAGCCAGGCAGAGTTGTCCAATTCCTACTCTGACCAACAAAGTAATTGCTACTCATCCCTCCTATTGCTTTCCTGGTAACGTTTATCAACTTAAAGAGTCTGTCCCCTCAAGCGCAACATGTCATCCTCAACCACAGCTTGCACAGGAGCGTGAGCACTGTCTCCTCCCCTTAAGAATCAGGAACCCAGGCATTATAAAACTGTATTTTCCCTACCCGTACACCCTGCTAAGTCCCAGAAGTTTTGGAACATTGAAAATAGCCACAAACAATTGCTCATCAGAGCTCACCAGGGAGCTGGTTAGGATCCTGCTATTTCCACAGACACAGAGAAGACTCAAAGGAAAAAGCCCTTTAGACCAAAAAACACCCTGTTAAAAGTAAGCAGCCGAGAAGCTGCGGAACTAGCGCAGAAGCAGGCAGAGTAGCCCCGCAAGGACGTGCCGTGTCATACCGCTGAAGCCCGGAGTCAGTTCAGCGAGGCGCTGCGAGTAGAAGCTGGCGTCTTGGATCAGTTTGAGACCTTTCAGGTGCTGCTCAAAGATCTCTCTTCTCTCCTGTAAGGAACACAGAACGCCTGAGCCCAGCCAGCCCACGCCCGGGAGCAGGGGAGGAGCAGCGGGGACGGTGACATTGCCACCAGAGGGCAGGGCTGTCCTTACAGCGTCTCCGTGCTACACGGGAGCCCTGTAACCGCCCAGCGCTCAAATTCGGAGCAGATGTGAGGAGGCTTACCGTGAGTCACGGCTTTCTCTTCTCAGGGCCACCCTCCCCTCCCTAACTTTCACTCTGATCTGTCTTAACTTTTCTCTCGCCGTCAAAGCACCGCAGGAAGGAGCTCCGGCTGCCTCTACCTGCTCCCTCGCACACGGCAAACCGAAAAAAACCTCAACTAGCAGCGACTCAGCCCCGCGACCATTTCCCAGACGAAGGTGGGGGCGAGATGACGGCTGGCAAGTAGCCACCGAGTGACTCATTTCAGCTGGTCCAGGAGGTCCTGATTAAAACAATGGGCTCAGTTGCCAGGGTTTTTCCCCTTCCTCCTTCAGGGCAGCTGCACAGTTCATGCTTCCGGCGCCAGACTCCATCAGGCATTTAAGGTATTTTAACTGAAAGCTCGGAGGAAGACAGCAGAGCACAGATGGGTGAAGAAGAGCCTGTGCTGGCAGAGCAGACAGATCTTTACCGCAGCTGAGCCTATTCCCAAAACTCTGCTAACAAATGTCAACACAGCGGACATGGAAGACTCCTCATAAATGGATTTTAAAAGCATTCAGGAGGAGAAAGTCACTTAACAGGCTGCCTAAAGGAAAATGAGGAGCCTTACGAGGAGAGCGAGGACAATAAACCTACAGAACAAATGGTGCTCAAGGCACATGACAATTTAGGCTTTTGTACAAGCCAACTTGCCAATTAGGTGGTTCCCAATTTCCTGGAGAGAAGACAAACACAGTTCTGCATCTGCACGGCAAAGAGAATCTCATGGAAGAATTCACTGCCAAAGCTCCTACCAGAGCAGAGACAAGTAAAACCAGTGAGTTGTCATTTCAGAGAAACCAGGAACGGCATTAGCATGTCATACCCTTGAATTAGAGCATGTGAATAGAACAAAGGCAAACAGAAGCTGGCCAGCTCTATCTTCTCCAAGCTCAAGCCTTTGCTAGGCCAGTGAGTCACCAGCAAGGACTGGGGCAACTTAGTTGTTAGTGTTACAGTAAGGACAGGGCAGTAGGTAGAATATACCTGGAGTGTTGGAAGGTCAATAAAAATGTGCCTGTCGAGCCTCCCCGGTCTCATCAAAGCATTATCCAAGACATCAGCCCGGTTTGTGGAAGCCAGCACTATAACATGATCCGTGGTCCCCATTCCTGTAGAAAAACAAGCAGAAACAACGGTGAAGGTTTTCACCATCATGGATGCTGCACTACAAGCATGCAAAGGGACACCACAGGATGCGGGGAATGTCTTATGCAGCTTGATTCCGAAGCCAGAGGGTGTTTTCAGAATTCTTTGGGGCAGCTGAGGTTGAGAAAACGTCCTCTTCAGCTAGGAGCACTAGGCAGAAAGGAACCTCCCACGTCACCCAGTCCAGTTTCCAGCCATCATAGATACTCTGAAATTCCCTTTTCATTTAATTAGCCTTGGCTTACAATGTTGCTTTTTCCCCACTCCTTCATTTTGCCACATAGAAACCAGAACAGAATCTCTCTGTTCTCACGGGTTTGGAGATGACTTCTCACCCCTGAGGCGTAAGTCAACTCCTGCTCCTTTAGCTCCAGGTTGTACAAATGTTTGCTAGCCCAGCCAGCCTTTCCCTCCCAAATATTTCTGGGGAAAGCCCCTTCAGCCTTCATTGACTCGCAGGCCACCAGGATCCCTAGGGAAGGGAACAGGCTTTCTTCTGACCAGCTCAAGTTAATGCTGAGAGAAAGGACAGAGCCTTGCCACCCAGCAAAGGGCGTATTACAGCATGATTTGATCTTTTGTCTCCTTGCTGATGTTTTATCACACTCGGAAGGCACCCAGGCACGCTGCAGACCAGCGCAAAGACCAACCCTGCAGACGCGTGGGCAGGCACAAAACGCAGCCCGACAGCTTTGCTGGGGCGATTGGCATCAACTAGCTCAAGCCACAGTTGGAGAAAGGTTTTGTCTCCAGGTCTCAGAGATGAAGGGAGTCTCAGGATTTACAGGCTGCATGAGAGGAGCCCGCGCTACGGAGGCAAAGGCAGGCAGGGCTTCCTGGGGAAGCCAGAGCCCAAGCAGCTGGCGGGGGGCAGAAAGGGGCGGGCGGTTGGGTGGAGAGCCAGAGATCATGTTGAATCACCAAACCACACTGCTTATTTATTACATTCCACCAGGTGCCCACAGGCTCCTGGGTATGAGTCACCTGCTCAGAGCAGATTCAACAGCCCTGGCACGCAGCAGCCTTCCCAGGGAAGGGATGCGTTAGTCCCATGCGCTTCCTTCGCTGCCAAGTCACACGCTGCGGAGAGGCAGCTTTAGGCACGTAAGCTGGGTGAGTTTCAGCTCTCTCCCGCTCCGCCAGAAGAGCTGCCAAATGTGTCAGCGTGCAGGAGCTCAGCGGAGAGATTAAGGTTACAGGTAAGTCAGAGGACTGGCTCTGTCAGCTTGCGCTACTGCGAGCCTCGGTTCTTCCTCTCCGCAGGACGCTGTCTAAAGAAGCTTCTGGGGAAGATCAAGCCAGCCGTTCTTCAAGCATGTATTACCCTGCCCTTTGGAGAGTGATAAATAAGCAGAGACTGGCAGGCACTTGGGGGACAGCAAGCTTCATTCACACGGCAGGATTAGACGGTACAGTACATTATCTGCTTTGCAGCTGGCAAGGCTCTCTTAAAATAGAGACTATTAGAACAAATATTAAACCAAAACCCAGAACCACCGAGAGCAGCCTCCTCACATCAGCTTCTGCCCCACGTGCTCTGAAGCCTGTATCCCAGCAGTGAGAAACTGCTCCAAGAGATCTACAACTGCAGCCTCCGATTCGTATTGCTGCTCCCAACGCAACATCACCTGGCGTGTCACAGGCTTCGGCTTCGCCAGGCGAAGATCAGGCAGAGGAACAGTCTCTAAAACCACCACCTCGGTCACATCAACAAATGAAAAACAGCTCTGAAAATTTAGTCTAAAGAGAGCCTTCATATCTACGATGTTTACAAACGAAGCCGCTTCAAAACGGACAGGAAAAACGGGACCACTGGAACTGGAAAGTGCTCTGCTCCCACCGACACAGCACATTACTCTGATGGGCATCTCATCCCCATTATCCTGCCGCGTAATTCCCCAGCCGTTTGTTCCAAAGCCTTTTGGACTTCATCCCTGAACTGTAGCATCGAAATGGGGCCGCCTGCGTGAGGGAAGCCTTGGGGTCAGAAACTTGCATCCAGCAGGGATCAGGTGAAGAGCTGCTACCAAAAGCCATCCCTGAACTTCCATTCACAAAAGAGGGAGCAGCCCAGGACTGTCGAGCTCCTCTCAAATGCATTCAGAACAGATATTTGGGTCACATTCCTCTTCCGCTTGTTTGCAGTTTGTGAGGGAAGATTTCACTATTCAAACCAGGCACCTGTTTTGACAAAGACTGGAGCACATGTGTCACTGGTTTTAAAAACAGCTTTTGTACATACAGGCTCCCTCCAGACCCTCCCCTTCTCCCACCAGACTCCTGGTGCCTCCAGAACATGCAGACAGACATCCGAGAGAAGGAAACCAAGGTCATGGAGGAAGAGCACTACAATAACTCTCAGATCTGCATAGCAGCATCACTGAGTATTAACTTGCACGTTTGTTCAGCCCATGCAGCTCAGCATAATGGCTTTTTTCTTGGTGCCCTCATCCTTCCTGCAGAGCAGGTTCCATATAGCTCTGACCCTCCTTTTCTTCCTCCACCGTACCTCTGAGTAATCTCATTTGAACACACAAATTCAACAATCGCCGCCGATGACTCACAGATCCACTTTTGCGCACGATTTTCAACCCCCCCTTCAAATTAATAGCTAACTCGGTTCTATGGCATCGCCTTGAAGAACTTCAGCCATCAATCTAAGCCAAAGACAGCGACGACAGAGCTCTCAACCTTCCATTTCAAGGCTTCCTCGTTACAAACACGCAGCACTCCTCCGCTTGTGCTCGGGTAGAACTGCTAACCTCCTAAAAAACCCTCTTCACTACCATCCCGAAAACTAGCCTGCCGCGATGCACACAGCACTCGAGCGGTCGTTTAGGTAACGCGCTCGGTTAGATAACGTTTCCGTAACGTGTGCCAAGACCACTGCTCACGAGTACAAGCCAACAGCAGGTCCACGTTTTTTTGCACCAGCCTGAGCGTCCCTGCCAGCTGTCGCCCATTCGACACCATAAACACCTTGGGCTATTTTTTTTTTTTTTTTGCGTGCGTTTGATAAAGCACTTAGCAAAACGAGGGACTTTGTACAGGATCTGTATGAGACAGGAATAAATAATGAGGGAGTATCAATCTAAAAATAAACCAGGCAGCACACAGCAAACAAGGGACTAATACATACTATAAATACTATCCTCGGCATGTACTTTAACAGCAAGTAACTCGCTTTCCAGCAGAGTTGTACCCTCATTTCTGAATTGCAGCTCACCAAGAAAACATTCTAGAAACCATGCCTAATTTCCACAGACTGGAGGAAATCAGACACTTTTGTTTTTAGCATAGAGCTTTAACTCTTTTAACAAGGTCTGGAGAAAGAGGGATGTTTTTAGCCTGGGACAGCTTTTAATTTTGCGTATGAAGAGCATGAGGACAACACATGTCACAGTTACAGCCAAGGGAAAAGGCGGCTCCATCCCACGAAACAGCAGACTGATACAAACACGCCCTGACAGGCAGGTAGTTCGTTATTCCTTACTCTGCCCTGCAATAAAGAAGATTTAGCAACAGAAACATTACAAGTTGGGTCAGTGCTGCACGCTCTGACAGAGTTATGACTAAGAACAGCCAAAGGATCATTCGTTTTGGCACTCGTGTGAAAGTGCCTGAGAAAAGGGCCGATTCCAGCCGCAGCACAGCCAGAAACCATCCAGAAGTGTGGCATCACACCAGGATTTGTTTGCAAAGCTTATCTCTCTCAGTTTAGACGGGGATCCTGCAGCCAGGCAGATAACATGCGAATAAGACAAAGGGCAGGAGAACTGATATATTACATTGCTTATGGCCCTCTGGGACAACTAAACTTCAAGGTTTGACAGACTTTCAACCACTACCTGTCTTAGAACGCAAGTATCCAACAACATTTAACGGCCAGCTGGACCAACACGTTACCCTCTACAGACAGCAGTGCCCTTGCTGCCAATTCATTTTCTTTTGCTTCCTCAGTCCTGTAAATAATCCTTCTCCAATTGCCAGTGGGAAAACATATTCCCAAACTGAAGCCATTTACTACAGTAAGAGTCTTTGGGGTTGCTGCCCTCTGCCAGCCGTGATCTCTAATGCACATTTTCCGCCGATTTTATTATCAGGTGGATACCCACGTGGCTGTTGATACAAATTCACAAAGGGAAAAAAAAAAAACATCGTGACTTTCAGGGCCACAGCCCCTTCTCTAAGCAGCAGGCCGAAACACAGTCACGCCTTGCCGTACAGAGTCTTTTAGCAAGGACATGATCGAGTTGTAATTCTGGGCTTAGCCCTGAACAGGCTGCAAAGTGCAAGTTAGCCTTGTCCCAGGGATGAGGGGAATGAGATTTGTTTCACTGCAATGGCAATTACTAAAGAGGCACAGCAAGTTCGAAGAGGAAAAGGACGTATGGGCCAACAGTTCGGCTCTCTAAGGTGATAAGGGCCCAACTGGTGAGAGGCACAGAGAAACACTGACCGTCCATTTCCACCAGCAGCTGGTTTAAGGTCTGCTCCTCCTCAGCGTTGGCAAAACCAGATATATTGGTTGAGCGCTTCTTGCCCACTGCATCGATTTCATCGATGTACACGATGCAGGGTGCACGAGCCTGGGCTTCTCGGAAGAGGCTCCGAACTCGGGCAGCTCCAAGACCTACAAGGGACAAGAAGAAGAAAGAAGTCTCGTAGCTAAAACTGTAGCAAAGCTGGAGAGCGGCATTACTTGCTCCCAGCGACACACAGGCAACAGACAAACCCTCAGTATATGACACTCCCTCTTTCAATGCTCACGGCACGAAGAAAGAGCCACAAAATTCTGACATTTGGTCCCTAGTCACAGCTCCTCCTGGGGCGTGCTGGCTTTTAACTGAGCTCCCAAAGCTGCAGGGACTCCTGCAGCTGCTGCAAGAGGAGCTCTGCTCCCAGTCTAACATGAACTTCTGTTCCTTCCACAGGCGAGAAAAAATATTCAGCATTTTCCTGCACACCGACCTTTATCAGCTCTGAAGAGAGCTAGGAGGAAGGAAGAAAAGAAGGAAGACGGGAATCCCAAGGCACAAAGAGGCCATACTTTCCCCACCAGCAGGAAGCAGCACAAAATCCATCAGAACTCTCATCCAAGGAAGGAAGCCTCAGTCAGTGGCTTTAATAATAGGTACAGGGACGTCAGAGATAATGCTTTCAGGTGAAGAACCACAGATGCTCTGTCAGAAATATACAACTAGCAATTCAGAGGGCATGCACTCTAGGTCCTACACAATTAAGTACTCTCCACCACTGAAAACCTTTTATATTTTTGTTAGAAATACCCAACTCATCCTCCCTCTGCCTAAAAGCAGCCTAAAGCTCTGTCCCTTGCAAGCAAGTAACCTCCACACCCTCCCTCTCGAGAAGCTCACCTCCTATCACCTCCACAAACTCTGAACCCGCCATGGCCAAAAATGGCACTTGTGCTTCCGTAGCCACGGCCTTCGCCAGCAACGTCTTCCCACAGCCCGGCGGTCCCAGTAACAAGGCACCCTTGGGCACTTTAGCCCCGAGCTGAAGGTAGCGATCAGGATTCTGCAAGAACAATACAGCTCTGTCAGATCCACAGCTCACGTGAAGCATCTGCGCAAGAATTCAGCCTCCCCAGGCTTCCTGGTGCTGTTTTCAGGGCGAGCGACGCTGAACTGCTCATGGGAGCAGCTACATCTGTGTTCCTATTAGGGAATTGGAAATACAGAGACCGAGTCACGCTGATCACAGCGTTAAAAACCGTCAGCTTCTTTACACAGAGGCTGTTCAGCAGTGTGAAGGATGAAGAGAAGAATATGCCCTCCTCCCCAGGTCAGCCACGTATCCCAGGTGACATGCAGCAAGCACTTATTTCGTTCTACTTTTATATACCTTTAAATAGTCCACAAATTCTTTGACTTCCATTTTCGCTTCATGCATTCCCGCTACATCCTTGAAGCCGATGCCTTTTCCAGATTTCCCATCCACAACGGTGAAACGAGCCATTTTCAGCTGGTTCTGTGGAATGCAGCAAAAATACTGAAGACACGCTCTGACTCTGGACATGGCAACAGTCTGGAAAAGCTGTTTGCTGTGCTTGGGGAGAAAGCACAGGTAGAAGCCGCTCCAAACAACACTAAAATGTCCACCAAGGCCTGAGTGTTTCACAAACTTTTGCTTTGGAAACACTTCACAGCCAGATTGTGGACTCAAACGTTATCCAATTGTTGTTGGAAAGGGACAGAATAAAGCTCTCAACCTTAAAACACACAGGACAGCCACCATTTTGAGGAATTTCTATTGACAAATAACTGTCAGTGGCAAATAACTACTAAAACTCTTGTAAATGCATATAAACAGCCAGTTTGCACTGCTGCCTCTGGTTTCTACTGCAACCCAACCCAGGACCAGAAGTGTAGGTTCTCAGATGTAAGGCAACTGCATTTCAGTCTCCTGGTGCATGCTGAGCCACAGAGACAGTCCAAGCAAGAATTCAAGCGCCCTGCTCATAACTGCTCATTATGTTCTACTGGAAACAGCTACTCGGAAATGTATTTATTTTTTTCTTTGAGAAGGAAGTTTATAGCTTCTCAGGCCTCCGAAACACCAGCTTATCCAAACAGAGAGTTAAACGCGCAGGGCCTAGCTGTCCCCACTTATATGCAAGGGCAGAAGCTAGTCCTCAAGGCCCTCATTACACAACACTTCTTTAAAACATTCTCCTCTGAGCAGCTGCACCCCTTTGTGTAACGAGAATCCCAAAGCCAGAAGAGAACTGCAGAGAAGACAGAACGGGAAATCTAACAGGGGACTGAACACACGGGATTTTCAATGCCAAAGCCCTGGGGTCAGCGGCAGCGCACCCCAGGCTGATTTCTACAGAGTCTGATCAGCTGATCCAGGCAGGGGTGGAAGAGGGGGAGGAGGAGATTCGCCTGATGTTGCAAGCGAGGCATGTGGCATGTGCCGAGCAGGCCAACACATAATGAAATCCAGAACCCGAGCGCGTTTTATAAATCGAGAGCTCGTTTTGCAGCAAGCAGCGAGTCCTACTCCTGGCTGTACGGGAGGCATGTTGGCAGGGCCCAGCAAAAAAACACCATCTGCAGCTGCAACTCATTACCGAGCTTTGAAAACAGCCGAGCAAACGGGCCTGCAAATTCACTGAGCTCAGCCCTTCCTGCCGCTGGGGAAAGAAAGGGCCTCAGCTCGGGCCAGTTCCTGCACAAAGCAGTCAGATGATCAGGACAGGAAAAGCTGCAAGATGTGTCACGACTGGAGAGTCCTCGGCACCGGTTAATTCTCATCCCGCCTCAGCTTCGACAGGGAAAAGGGGAGGAGATGAGGGCAGCAGAACACGGGGAGACTACCCAAGGGTTGCAAAACAACGTTGAGATCCAGGATACTCACAAAGGCGTTGAATCCTCCAACCCGGCCCGCGACCCGGATAAGGCGGAAGATGCTCCACAACATGGACACAGCCACAAGGGTCACGATCAGGGAAATGATGTCACTAAAAGGACACAAACAGGACAGGGATAAATTGAAGCGTTTGGCCACAATTTGATAAATATTACCCAACAGAGCTATTTTCAGGATTTTAATGGTCCTGACATTTAGGTTACACGTGGAGCAACGAGCAGACATGACTAAGAAAATGGAACCTTTACAGGTTTTTATGTATTTATAAAAACCAAAAAGCAACCCCCCCCAATTACATAACCTAAAAAGTTAAGCAGAGGGCACTGGCAAATACTGCTTACAGCTGGGGAAGAAATCTGACCTCACCATCTACTTCTAAAAACAACTAGGACCTTCAGGCAGTCAAATCATCCCCGGAGCAAGAGCAGTGGGGCTGGCAGCCCCTCCAAAGGGAGCTCGCTGCGCAGGACTCACATCAGGCAACTCTAGGGAGGTTCCCACTCCCCAAATCCTGGCAACCTTCTTGAATCTCGGCAGAAATCCCAGTGCGGGTCTCCCGTTAAGAGGCTGCTCTACCCAGTCTGGTTGGCCCTCCCTGGTCAAGTCCCTCAGAAATTCTTTATGCCAGAAGGACGGGCTACAGCCACCAACATCATCGATTTTTCTGAATCCTTTGCAACACCGACTGCTTTAGGAGGGAGAGGAGGAGCAGAGATGACACTGCAGGTCTAATACAGTTAGAAGGCAAACACGCTGAGGACAAATATGCCATGAGCTCTAAACAAAGGATGCTTTCCAGAGGAGAAAAAAACACCTGATGAGAGGTTGCAATTTGTGGTAGCCTGTTCTGCTTCACATGCCTGTGAAGTCACCTGGGGTCTCACCACGCTTCTGTGTCTTATCATGAAACTAGGAATGCGCGTTCCACCTCTCACAGAGGGATGATTTAGGGAAGCGAGGGAACCAGCACACGCTATACCCAGTGGCGCTTGTGAGAGATCCTAGACAACACGGGAGCTGAAAGTCACTTTTCATCTGTCAACACGCAAAGAGGATTAATTCTGAAACACATCAAGTGCCTGCATCTTAAACAAACGGAATCCAAGCTGCAAGTGCTCTGCATCTCACAGGTTCAAACTCCAGAATGAGACTCTGAACTCTCCAGACATTCATCAAATCTCTCGGGACACTTCAGAGCCTATAGTGTCTCTTAAAAAAATATGATAAATCTCTTTTCAGGGGCAGGGGAAGCAGCTTGGGTTGGTGGCTGACTAACCGTTCAGTCTACTCTTCCTGTAGTACACAAGTTGGAAAAAATTGGCAAGTTCTGAATTTTAACTACAGGTCTCATATTGCACCATCAATTAGAAAAATATGATCTTCATATAAACGATGTATTGAAAACGTGCAAATGTTGCTCAGGGGACAAGTAACTAGACAAAATCTAGTCCAGGCACCCACTCATATACAAACATGACGTTTGTTTCACGCTTTGGTAAGGTGTCTGGGAAGAAAAATTACACATGCTTGGCCATCCCCACACCCACCTCCAGCGCTAAGACTGCCCTGCTCCAAACCCCGTGCGCTGCTGAAAGCAGATGATGCACAAATCAGTGACCCAGCCGTCACGGCAGGTAACTGCAGCGGCACGATGCTATCTCTTGTCAGTACTTGGGATTTCTTTCCTGAGCAGACAGGACTTGTGCACTACATCTCTGTCCGTGCGTCAGAATAAGCAATTAGTCGAGAGCTCTCTGAACGCCACTCGCTCTCCCCACGCTTACAGAAAGCATCTTTCTACGCCGGCGTAACGGCCATCGGTGACAGAGGTTCAACAGCTCAGCGAGGGAGCCTCACAGGGCTGGTTTGTGCTCCGGTGCACATTAAAGTCTGTTTCGCAAAAACAAGCTGCTGGTCTTAACAGAAAGGGAAATAAGCCACCTCAGCAGCAAATGACCACAAACCACCAGCACATCGTATGAAAGCACAGAATAAAGCCCAGACAGCGCTCCCTAGTCTTTGGACAGACCTTCTCCGCTCCTCGCTCGTTATAGCTTATTTCAGAATTAAAAGCTTTGAGTGGTTTATTTTTTAAAGCAAAGGCTCTTGGTTTCAGGCAACAGAAAAGGGCTGTGAGTTTAACAGAAGCCCTCCTCTCACTAACATTTTGTATGCTGGCATCAAAGCTGCTCTGCTCAGTATGCGGCTCGCAGCTGGAGCGAGCACCAGAGCAGGCTGTCCTCTGATCTACAGCTGCTGGAGAAGGAGGCCAAAACTAGGTGTTTATTTTTACAGACTGAAAAACCACCACAGGAGTTCCGTGAAGCGTTTCGACAAGGGCAGGCTTACTGCCCCACCAGCATCTCCACAGCCCAGGGTGTAACACCACTTGTTGAGTCAGGATTTCTGCCCCAGTCTGCAGCATCTCCACAGCCCAGGGTGTAACACCACTTGTTGAGTCAGGATTTCTGCCCCAGTCTGCACTTGAATAAGTGATTCTAAGGGCAAAAAGTGCTCAGCTGTGCAGGAACACAGGCTTTCCTCAGATTTGCTGACACCGACCCGAAACGTTTTGGGCTGCTGTACGCTGCAGTTCCAGGCACCACCTCGGGATCCTCACTTCTTAAACGTTAAGGTACATCTAGAGCGCACCTATTTCTGAAAGCTCCAAAACAGAGACCACTCTTTAGTTCTATACTATAAAACACTGTTTAGTTGAAGGTGACTTTCTGGTCTAAGCAAGGGACGTTGTCACCAGCGTATAGAACAACAGTAAGCGCAGATTTATACCATACTTTCCATAAAAGCCAGGATGTTTGTAGGAAACGGGGATTCTCTCTCTCTCATCAATATTCAGCTCATCCTCCGCAGCTCTCAGCTTCTCTTCGAATTTGTCAATGTTTGCCACCCGCATCGTGTACAGGAGGGTAACGTTCTGGGGACACACAACCAAAAGCAGCACGTAAGTCTCGTGGTACAAAGATGCAGCAACGAGCAGAAGCATGCGACACGGACAGGTCAGACAGGAGCCGGCTGTACCCCACACCCTGTGAGACAGCATCGACCAACTCGGGGGGAGATCACCACCACGAGGGCTCCTAACGAGCCTCTCGTCTTTGCAGCACCTCAGGAAAGCCCACAAGTCAAGAAGTAAAGTCTCAGCTCTCTAGACAGAGATGAGACAACTTTCTAGGCGAGCTGAAGGGCAGGGTGTTACCAGCCCTGTTACACAGACACCTCGGGCTCAGACAAAATTTGGTGCTACGGGTGGAAAACAACCCCATCGGGAAGGAGGCGTCTCGTGCTCCACTCAGACTTCTCGGATCTTGTTTCTGTACTTGTCAGAAATTAATTTCATCCAGTGGTTTGCAAACAGGTCCTAAGTCCCTGAACAAAATGGGACACATCCAAGAACAGTACTTTTATCTCTCAAGCCGCTTTGTAAAGATTCTTCCCAGCAACTCCTGGAAGTAAGTGTGTGATCTAAGTGCTGTTTCCATTTTGAAAGAAGGAAGTCTGCTGGCGTTTGACAGAACACTCAAAATGAAAATTCAAATAGGAGAAAATTTTAAAAACAAGATCTACTAAAAAGAGCTTCTAATCTTCTAGACACCTTCTCACATATCAGTCTGGGCCAGCAGAAAAAAAATATTGAATTTTTCCAGCATTTTAGACATACATACAACTTTCTCCCAGGTTGCTACTGATTATTTTTACAACTTAGAACAAAAGTATTAGTTTCCACATTGATATGAGTAATAGAAGTCCCCTGAACTTCAAGAGGGACAAAGATTAACAAAGAGCAAATTTACCAGCTCGAGTTTTACCAAATGTGTATATTAATTAATTAAATTCTTTCCAACAGTTTAATCTAAGATCATTCATTCCAATATAAAAAGTCACTCACAACTTGTCCATGCGGAGTGCCTCCGGGATGCAGATAAATTTCCACGATATCGCTCTCTGGCACCACCTCGATTCTCTGAACCTCCCCCTTTGACAGCATCTCGCTCACAAAGTAGTTCCAGGAAATGTTGGTCCCTTCTCTGTTCTCGCTGACGGTGAATCGAAACATCAGCACTATGAAAGTTATGATGAGGAGTGCCCGTAAGCGTTCGAGGTGCATCTGATTTTCCCTTTTCCTGCGTTTCTCATCCTCTTTAGAGAAAAAAAATTAAAATATCAGAGAAAAAGAAAGACCTGAGCATGTAACTTTAGAGCTTTCTGACTCAAGGAAGGAACAATTAAATGACAAAGATTAACATAACAGCACTTTCCAGGGTGTTTTTATCCCAGGTTTGGTTTCTCCTGAAGGCCTAGATCCAGCAGCAGTCCCTAACTTGCCTTGCACAGGCAACTACCTGGCCTGCCTCCCAAAGGAGGTTGTGACTTGCCCAAGGTTATGCGAGTGAGTCAGTTTTCTGGACTGCACAACATCCCCAGACCTTTCTGGCTTCTAGGCTGTCACACCACGGGGCCTTGGCCGGACGCGTGAAACAGCATCAGGTCAAAAGCCTTGTTACGAAAGCACAAGCACTCAGATGTAAACTTAGCAACTGCCTGGAAGGAGGCAAGTTTTGCGTCCTGCCAGCCAGCAAAAAAAATCTGCTGGTGTCTCATTGCTGCAGCTACATCCAGCCGCTCCAAAAGCCGCGCGGCGAGGCACTGAGCACACAGATTACAGACCGCCTCTTGCCCTTTAATTGTCGCCTCGGTCAGAGAAGGAACTGCACTACCAGCAAGTCAAAGCAAGCCTCTCACTTCCAGAAGTTATCGCTTGCGTACAAAGGCAGACGGCAATCTGGGGCGTGTTGTGAAGAGCTCCGATCAGCACTTCTTGGGTTAAGGCAGCCTCACCCTGGCCCAGGAGACTTCAGATGGTCAGATTCAGATTCAGATCCACCGCAGTCTCACCAAACGGCTAGTCTAAAACGAGAGGCTAATCTCACTTTGGCCTAATACAAAACCATCAGACCCTTGCTGCTAAAAAATCCAAGAATGACTAGAGCTCACTCCTCTATAACATACTTCTACACAGGGCTGTCCTCAGGCTGCTGCTACACACCCACTAGAAAACGTTAAAAGTAAAATCAATCACAGCGTCACCAGCAAATCCCGCATGGCATTAGGAGGGATAACTGCTTCCCCGTGAGCCCCTGACTGGAGACCCAAGCTCTCTGCACTTGCAGCAAACCTGGAATAGCAGGGGAAACACGGCATGCAGCTTCCCCACACAGATAACTGCACTGCAGATCAACCTCGCTGCCTTCGAATCGCACGGATTTTCTCCCATGCCAGGCAATTAACCTCACGTTTGATGTCTGATAACTTGAAGGATCCGTATCGAAGCGGGGTTCCCTTGCTGGATGTGCCTTCCCCAGCCTTTACCTAGTGACATACGGAGGCGGATGATGTGAGAAAAAAGGATGGTTCACTTCAGATATTTGCCACCAAACTTTCTTCCCTCCCTGCCCCCTCAGATTCCCGACATTTTTTGCAGTGCACAGGGAAATCTACCATTCCGTGGTCTGCAAAGGGCTGCCGCAGCACAGCTCAATGTCAGCTGCCAGCTAGCGTTTGAGTTGTTGAGATGACAACAAACATCTCCTCCTCTTTCCAGTCACGTGCGGACGTCCTCAATATATAATATAGCGCTTGTTCTTGATAGGCAATTTAACATCGAATAGCAACGTGGCACACATAAATACTATTCTACACCCAGAAATAAATTAATTCTGCACCACCAGCCCACTGCAGCCCAGATTCGATTTATTTGCAAATTCCTAACAAATGTTCTGACACCAGCATTTATCACCGGCCGCCAATTAGACCCTACGCACGCCACAGCAGAACCAGGGGACAAACACATGACCCAGTCAGAAGCTAAAAAAAGGACTCTGTCCTTCAGACGCACGGCGTCATTTTTCATTCGTTTCCCAGCTCTGCTCCGCGTTTAACAGGACAGGCTCGTTCCTAAATAGAAACGATGCAGCTTTGCAGATAAGGTCATTGCCTCAAAAGACAGCGACAAGCTCGGGCACCGTGTCCAGCCCCCTTCACTTTGTCCTGCGATGCCATCTCCTCACTCGGGCGTTATCTGCTAGATCCAGCTTTATTAGGAAAAAAACCAATTCATCACAAAGCTGCAGGATGACACCCACTATAGCCTTATTAAAGAAAATTAAAATACAGGACGACAGAGGCCTTAGTGCAGGCAAGATTCTAGAAAGCTGAGCAAGTTCTTTATTGAATAGAGAAAAGAAACTGCTCTAGAAAAGAGACAGCTCATCTATTGCTATGCAGGTTCCTTGGAGAGGTCAGTCGACTGCTGCTGAAGCATTTGTCGGTATTAAATTTCAGACAAAGTGAGAACGCATCTAGTATGTTCTAAAGCACACGTAACCGAGAATACCATCACAAAAGGATCACCCCGGGGTAAAAGCTGGCCAGCAGATATCCTGACAAACAGCTTCTCCAGTTTTAGGAATAAGACTTGTCTAAGACCTTTGACCTAGAGCTGAATAATTTCAGGAAAAAACACGATTTCTAGAAAGCTAGAAGGCAACAGCAAGGTTTCCTCTACTCTGCATGGAACTGAGGACAAAGATAAATTTATTCCTAAGCCTAAAGTGTGACAGCTTTACAGCACAACATTCATATTGCACCGTGAGCTATCCCACAATATTCAGTAAATGAGAACCAGTAACTGGATGCGACACTTGCGAGCAACAGCTGTGGGAATACTTCCAGCTTTTTAGTCTCAAAAAGCCTCCACCAAGCAATGATTTGCCATTAACCCCAAATCTGAACTCTCCGATTACAATCTTGCAGGGGCTGCAGTGACAGTTTGAAGAGTTCTTTTTAATAATTACAGCGGAGACGAGTGTTCCCCTGGAGACACGGGGTAGCGTTGCACCTCCCAAAGTCAAGCTCTCCATTAATCACAGGAGAAGAAAGGCCACCAAACGTGGAGCGTTACTGTTTACTCAGTTTAACAGCCACAAAACTTTGCTGAGGCGCTGTGCTCACAGTCGCCCCGGGTGGGCCCCAACCTCTTAAGTTCTGACTTCCTCAACGAGGACTCTGTGATACCTGCGCTCGCATCTCACAGAAGACTTTGAGCCGGCTGAGGGGCTCAAACAGGCAAAGCCACTGCTTTGGGAGAGACTGCAACGACACGAGTCGGGCTAGAAGTCATCAGCGTTGACTGAAACTGCGTCACCGAGGGTTTCGGTTGGATCTCGGGCAGCCCTTCCTCACAGAGAGGGTGCTCAGGCACTGGGATGCTCTGCCCAGGGAAGCGCTGGAGTCACCGTCCCTGGAGGAGTTTAAGGAGGGGCTGGATGGGGCACTTAGTGCCCACCCATGTGAGGGTGCTGGGTCATAGGCTGGGCTTGATATCTCAGAGGGCTTTTCCAGCCTCAGTAATTCTGTGATTTTGTGACTGCTCTGAATCCAAGCAGGCACTCACAAACTCCCTCAAGACATCAGCACCCCCTGCAAGCATCAACTGATGTCGTCAGAACAACCAAAACGCTCAGATCTGTCATAGTTCTGCAAGTATTCCTGACAGGACAGAAGAATGAGACCTTCACCTGGGCCGGTTCTTTTTTAAACCGCCCCATCGGGCCAGCAGCCAGAGGACATCCCGTGTGGGACCGCACAGCTGAAAACCTACACCAGAGTCTGAAAACATGCCTGAGCCAGAGCCCAGAAAATCTCTGCACGCACTTCAGCTCTTGGGAGCCACGTACTCACAAACAAGCAAAGAATTTTCATAACAGGAGCGGAAGAGACAAATTATGGGGTTTTTTTAATGGAATGCAGCTGCTGTCAATCTACAAGTAGCAGGAAGTTTACAACAACACCAAGGCTTGAAGGGATACCACAAATCTGCTCGTATTTGAAAACTGTTTGGTGAAAACCTACTGGCAAGAAGCAACAGTGCCTCCTACAAGGATCAGAACGAGGCCAGTCAGAAGTCACGCAAGGTTTTTGTCTAGTGCGCTGAAGTCACCCCTCTGCACCCTCACCCTCCATTAGTGTCATCAAACTCCTCAGCCCCGTCTTACTGGGCCCTCCTCTACTCCTCAACATAATCGGGCACACCACGCAGATCCCTGGGTCCCAGAACACATTTAGTGAGATAAAACTCATTTTCGAATGAGTTTTGCGTGGGTCTTATGCAGTACGACACCTGTGAAAAACAGTACCTAGGAAGACTGATTTAAAAAAAAAAAAAAAGGAAAGATTTTGAGTATGTGCCATTAGTAACAGCAAAGAACTCTGTAAATCCTAGACTGGCCTAGGCTGGAAAGGACC
>NW_009713557.1:2546-2828 GCF_000703405.1 Apaloderma vittatum | reverse complement strand
GGCTGCAGGAGCTGAGACTGTTCAGTCTTGAGAAGACTTTGAGAAGACTTAGCTGCCTTCCAATACCTGAAGGGAAACTACAGGAAGGCTGGGGAAGGACTTTTTACAAGAGTGTCCACTGACAGGACAAGGGGAAATGGGTTTAAGTTGAAGGACAATAGATTTAGATTGGATCTTAGGAAGAAATTCTTCAGTACGAGGGTGTCAAGACTTTGGAATAAATTGCCCAGAGATGTTGTGGCTGCCCCCTCAAAAAAATCCCTTCAAAACAATTCCCCTGTG
>NW_009713557.1:2292-2524 GCF_000703405.1 Apaloderma vittatum | reverse complement strand
GTCCCTGCCCATGACAGGGAGGTTGGACTAGATAATCTCTAAGGTCCCTTCCAGCCTAGGCCATTCTAGGATTCTATGAAGTAATTGCTCCTTGCCATGTTTGGATATGGGGCACAAGGGGAGAGAGTAGTTACAGTTTGCCCTTCAAGATGATATATCAATGGGGAAAGTATCAAAAGTGAAATTATCACTCCTGCCTAAAAATCTAATAGGGTCTCTAGGAGGCTGCTGC
>NW_009713557.1:0-2098 GCF_000703405.1 Apaloderma vittatum | reverse complement strand
TGTCCAGGCAGGGTTTGAATGTCTCCAGAGCAGGAGACTCCACATCCTCCCTGGGCAGCCTGTGCCAGGGCTCTGGCACCCCTAGAGGCAAAAAATTTTTTCTCATATTTCTGTGGAACCTCCTGTGTTCCAGTTTGCACCCATTGCCCCTTGTCCTGTCACTCGACATCCCTGAGAAGATTGGGCAGCCTGTGCCAGGGCTCTGGCACCCCTAGAGGCAAAAAATTTTTTCTCATATTTCTGTGGAACCTCCTGTGTTCCAGTTTGCACCCATTGCCCCTTGTCCTGTCACTCGACATCCCTGAGAAGATTCTGGCTCCATCCTCCTGACACTCCCCCTTGACATATAAGGTTTAATTCCAAGGAGGCCTTAGCTTTTCTAACTGCCTCCCTACATTCTCTGACAGCAGTCCTATGCTCCACCCAAATGGCCAGCCCCTCCTTCCATGATTTATATACCCTCTTCTTCCACTTAAGCTTGCCCAGCAGTTCCTGGGTTTACCATGTGGGTCTCCTGGATCTCTGTCTTGATTTCCTACCTGTTGGGATGCACTGATCCCGAGCCTGGAAGAAGTGGTCCCTGAATACTGACCAACTCTCTTGGGCCCCTTTACCTTCCAGTTCTAGGTCCCATGGGGTTTCCCCTAACAATTGCTTGAAAAGGCCGAAGTCTTCTGTGTAAAGAAGGAGGTGAGGAATGTGCCCATATCCGAAAATAAATCCATGCGTGTAATCAAATCAAATTTATTTACAGAATGTAAGTGTCACCAAATTTAAAGGTTTGCTGTTGACTGAGAAAAGAATCAAACTCACCACACGAGCCCTTAACAAAAGAGGGCTCACCTTAGAAAGAATGAGGCGGGTCTCAGCCTTGTGGCCTCAAGGATGGTCCTTAGAAGATGTCTTTTCTAAGGGGGATGTTGGACTCTGACCTGCAGGCCAACCGCCTCGTGGCGTCTCCAACTATGGCCTCTAGCACAGTCCACTTTAAGGACTAGTCTATGATGACTGTGGGCAATCATAGCTATCTTGGCTTCTCGTTGGTTGCTGGCCAACTTCCTGGGTGTAACTGAGTCCAGACCAGCCCGGGTCCCATTCCCAAACTGGTAGACAAGTCCAGACTAGCCCAGGTCGCAGATTTCCTGAAATCTGCCTGGCAACAGCTCAGCTAGGGGGGGAAAAACCTGCCACAATCCACCCCCTGACCACGGTCATATCTTGATTCTCCTTGAAGTGGTGACGCAGGCCCCTCTTGCCTCCAAGGTTAAAAGGGGGTGCAGTAATTGGTGAGGATTACTCTCTCCAGATTATCATTCCCCAGCCAAGGTCTGGTTTACAATAAACATGAGGTATTTTCAAAGTTCTATAAAATGTATCAAAACTTAATAGAATTAGTGATATGCAAAACATTCCTCAAACACTGAGGTATAACAATAAATCATCTCCCATATTAACCCCAATACAAGCCATCCAGTAGACTACGCTGGCCCTGAAAATCCAAACGTATTGAAATCTCTCCAATTAGACAGTTTCCACTGAGGCAACAATTGCCACCAAGTCCGTGGCATTAGTCAATCGAGTCCACATATGCAGTCAGGACAAAGACACCACATTCATCTGCTGACCAGTCCAGCACTCCCCATCTGTCGTCTTCACCTGGTGGCCATGGGAGTCTACCTTCACTGTCCTAAAAGAGAACACTAAAGTGGACCTCAGCCTCTCAGGCTGGGCTAACAGGCTAGAAGTCCGGGACTATTTTTTTTTTTTTGTTTCCTTTTGGTATTCCGGCCCATAAAAAGCCAATAAGCCTCTGGGTTTCACCAGAGTCATGGGCACAACGCCTGAAACTGTGCTTGAAGCAGCAGCAGTCAACAGCAAAGTATTACTAAAACCCTGTTATCAGAAACCAACCGCCGCTTATCAGCCCAATCAAAGTTAAAAATATCCAGCTTAAAGAACCAGTGATCACTTGCACAACAGTCGCCATGAGTCCTTATCAAACCACTGATAAGACTCTATTGCACAGCTGGGCTGTTCCTCAGTGTTATCAGGAGGCCTCTGCCGCGGTGCCGCGGGTGAGCACCGCCCCCTCAGGGCA
>NW_009713556.1:1809-2034 GCF_000703405.1 Apaloderma vittatum | reverse complement strand
CCCCTTTTTTGACCAAAACCAGCCACTTCTGGGCGAGTTCCTTCCTTCCTCAGCCCTCCTTCCTCACCGCTTTCCTCCTCGCCCTCCGCCATGGTGATGTTCAAGAAGGTGAAGACCTTCGCGGTGGCCTTCAGCGAGCCCGAGAAGATTTATTGCAGCGGGGAGAAGGTGGCCGGGCGGGGGGTGGTGGAGGTGGCCGAGGTGGCGGGGGTCAGCGCCGTCAAA
>NW_009713556.1:1554-1798 GCF_000703405.1 Apaloderma vittatum | reverse complement strand
AGTCAACTGGGCCAAGGGGCCGCAGCAGTGCCGGCAGGAGATGGAGTACCTGCGCTTCGAGGACGTCCTGGGGCTGGAGGAGCAGCCCACTGGTGAGGAAGAGGGGAAAAAAACATCTTTAAAGTTGTCCCTTGAGCGGGTTGGGGAGGCCAGAGTGAGCGTCCGGGGTTGGGGTTGAGGTTGGGTTTGGGACGGGTACCTTGGTTGGAAAGCTGGGGGGGCGAGAGGGCAAAATAACACAGCG
>NW_009713556.1:1181-1533 GCF_000703405.1 Apaloderma vittatum | reverse complement strand
AAAAAAACCAAAGCAAGAGGTAAAAAAACAAAGCGAGAGGTAAAAAAGCAAAGCATAGGGCAGGTGTTGGAGGTGCCCGCGGGGCGCGAGAAGCCGGGTTGGGTGTCAGGAGGTGCCGGGACAGGGTTTTTCGAGGGCAGATCTCGCCCGAGAGGAGAGGAACCTTCTCCTCCTGGGGCGTGGAGGAGTCGGCAGCCGCGCTGGTTGGGCTGGAGAGCGAGGAGATAAGGACTTGGCCAGAGCGTCTGGGGAGATAAAGCGGCGAGAGGAGAAGTCTTGGAGGTGGAGATAGATGGGGAGAAGAGGGCGGGAGCACTCGGCGTTGCGCCGAAGGGGAAGTTGGGTGTGGAGA
>NW_009713556.1:0-1060 GCF_000703405.1 Apaloderma vittatum | reverse complement strand
CGTAGCAAAAAGCTGAAGCCCTGCTGGGTGTCGTCACCACTGCTGTGACCAGGGTGAGGTCTAATCCTGGGGAACAAACCTGGCTAATGCGTCCCTTCTCTTTCTTTCTACCCAGATGGGGATGGCTCCGTCATCCTGAGACCCGGGAACAAATACGAGTACAAATTCGGATTCGAGCTTCCCCAGGGGTGAGTACGAGACAAACTTCTTAAAACCAACATCGGGTCGCTACGAGAGGTTCTGCTCGTTGCCTCGGATGTGTCTAACGAGCGGCTCTTCCCGCAGGCCTCTGGGAACCAGCTTCAAGGGGAAGTACGGCTGCGTGGATTATTGGGTGAAAGCCTTCCTGGAGCGCCCGTCCTACCCCACGCAGGAGATTAAGAAGCGCTTCGAGGTTATGGATCCTGTGGACGTGAACACGCCAGAATTGCTGGTAAGTTCTGCCTCAGCCCCAGGGGTTTGAGGGGGAAAAGCCCTTGGGTAGGGTCAGCCCGACCTCTGTCCTTAAGGCTCCTCTAATAGGCTTTATGGCTGAGCGAGGATTAAGTCAAGTCCCGGTGACTTAGAGAAAGCGACACCGAGGCAGACGGAGCGAGGGCGCTTGTCCCGCTTCCACTTGGGGTGCTCGAAGCTCTTGCTTCAAAGGTTGAACAGTGAAAGGGTTGGGGATCACCTGGGTGACGGCCCCGTTTGTTTTCCCGCAGTCGCCGGTTGCTGCCAAGAAGGAGAAGAAGGTGTCCTGCATGTTCATCCCCGACGGGCGCGTGTCGGTCAGCGCTCAGATCGACAGGAAGGGGTTCTGCGAAGGTACGAGAGAAAGCAGTGGGAGGGGGGGGATCTTTGACACCCCAGAGGGGAGTCCCACCATTTCCCCTGCTTTCTCTCGTCCCCCCAGGTGACGAGATCTGCAGCAACGCCGACTTTGAGAACACGTGCTCCCGCATCGTGGTGCCCAAGGCCGCCATCGTGGCCAAGCACACCTACCTGGCCAACGGGCAGACCAAGGTCTTCACCCAGAAGCTCTCGTGCGTCAGGGGCAACCACATCATCTCCGGCATGT
>NW_009713555.1:0-12710 GCF_000703405.1 Apaloderma vittatum | reverse complement strand
GAGGGATGGAACATCACCCTGGTGAGGAAAGACTCGTCCTACCAACCCGGACTGTCCAGGTACCTCTGCAGTGCCTTCCTACCCTCCGGCAGATCAACAATCCCCCCCAGCTTAGAGTCATCTGCAAACTTACTAAGGGTAGACTCAATCCGCTTATCCAAGTCATCAACAAAGATGTTGAACAGGACTGGGCCCAATACTGATCCTTAGGGGACACTACTGGTCATCGTCCACCAACTGGATATAGCACCATTCACCACCAAGTGAACTATTCTGTTCTACTCGATTCTATTTTGCTCTTCTCAAAATCATATTGAAAACATCTTTTCCTACCTTTCTATAATATTCCTGCTTTGAGCTAAACAGAACCAATTCTGTTCAGTGATTTTACTTATTGACTAGGTCTTTTCTAAGAGGCTGCACTTTCAACAACGTGTGTTTGCTACTGCAAGTGATAATATCTGATGTTTATAGTCATATTTGCTTCTACGGTAACTGAGGTCACTGCTAAATCTTGTCTAACACATTAGGGGGGCTGAGGAGTAAAAGGGGTTGCAGCTCCAGGGAGGAACAGACAGGATGGGTGACCAACAAGAGTATTACATTCTATATGCAACATATTCAGTGTAAAACTGAGAGATTAGGGATTAAGTTCACTTCTGCAATGATTGGCATCTGAGGAGGACTCTGTCCGATCTTCTGCCTTTGATCCCGATCCTGAGTTCCTGAATCCAGCTCCTGTATCCAGAGCCTGGGGTTCCCCAGTGCAGCCTGTTCAGCAACATCAGTGGGGATTACTATCAGGAACTGGGTTTGACATCAGTTTTGTATATACCTGTATAAATTTATTTTCATTATTTCCTTAGTAGTGCTATTATTGTTTCATTAAAGCTGGTTTAGTTTTCTTTTCCAATCCATAATTCTCTCTGTCTTATTCCTTTTCCTCTCCTATCTGGGGAGGAAGGGTTAGAGAATGTCTGTCAATGGCCAGCCCAGCCCTAGTCCTTGACAGCCATAACCACATGCTCTGAGGAACTCTGAGTTCTTAAAACCCGTAGATTTCTTCCTGTATGCAAAACCCACCTCTTTGTAGCTTGTAGTACCAGCATTTAGTTCTAATCAAGTCTGTAATAAAATAAGCTCTAATTGGATTGCTTGTCACAACAGCAATACACATTTTATGTGATTTTAGGTGGAAAAGGACTACTTTCAAACTCTTTGTTAAGACCTTTCAGTTTTTAAGTTTAGCTGCTGCTATCAAACTCAGGTAGCTTAGATTGCAAATTAATCTTTGACTTGTACATCCAGTACAAAATCCTTGCGATTATATGTTTGATTCATTTAAAATGTATTAAAGTGCTTGTCTATACACATACACATACATATACAAACATTTATATATCAGTATGTATATGCATGAAAGGATGAAACTGAATGTGTACAAATAAATATCAGAAACATATACATCAGAGGCAGGTCTTCGCTATTTTAGATCCATTGATTGTGTTTCAGCTACTTTTTTAACTGCAATAAAGTAAAAATTTAGCGTGAAACAATATAGAGTAATGCCAAAATCTTTGGCAGTAAATTAGAGGACAGACACCACAATTATTTATGAATTCTTTACATTCTAAAATATTAGATGTTTTCTGTAGTTTTGTGGGAGGGTTTAGGATCAACAGCCAGAGTCAGATTGACATTCCTCTACAATGAGTTTTATTTTTTGATCATGTTTTATGTTGATAAAACCATTTTAAAGCCAGTGCACAGCTCAGTGATGGCTGATCAAACTGGAATTCATCGCCATTCAGGGAATATCAGCTTCTGCTACCCAAGTTTGGTTCTTCAATTGTTTGCAGCACTTGCTGGCTAATTGACTGCTAAAATCTCAGAGAAAAAGTAGGGGAGAGAAGTGGCCTAGAGCAGCATTGTAATATCACATTAGGACTGGAGGACTTTGTCCCACAGAAGGTGTGATTGAACTGCCAGCACTGTTGTGTTTTTGGCTTATGTGTCAAATGCTGGAGCTCAGGGAGGGTTTTTTGCTTCCAGCACTGTCATATGAAGTTGCATCCTTTCATGTTAAATAGTTGATATCTCCACAGTCTTTTAAATTGGTAGGAACATCTATTGTACTGGCATTCACAGTGAGCATGCAATAAGAAAGACCTGAAATACAAAGGACCTGACAGTCCTGTAGTTTCCAGAACGTGATCAAGTCTCTCCAGGTGGTTTGGTACCTTGTACTTTCAGATCAGACCTGTACAGCACCCACCTGCACGCAGAAGTGACTAGAGCTGTACAGTTATACTAACAAGTCCTCAGAGGTCCTGTAAATTACATGACTATTTTAAAATTCAGTATTTCAATTCAAATTTAGAGTAGCATCTGTTGCTCCAATATGGTCCTTTATTAATGCACAACACAATAACACAGCGTTGATGATCAAAAGAAAAGGTACTCACACTGAGGTATTGATATGGAAACCACAGTGACCAACAGCCTTCTTAACTTCTTTATGATTTCCAGTAGTTTAATTATTCAGTCAAGAACTTCAGCGATAGTGAGAAGAAAATAACCTTTTTTTTTTTAAAGTCATCCATCAGAACCATGTAGCCGTGAATGAACATAAACAGAGGTCCCAAAGCATTTTTAGAGATATCAGCATTCGCATACATTTTATTTTATTCTCAGTATTCTGAGATAGCTGCTTCCTTCTTTTCAGAGGAAGGACTTTTTGTTGTCTGAGGTTTAGCAAAATGTATACATTCTTGGGCTGGAAGTCACAGTAAAGAAGAACAAGACTTGTTCCCAAATCTTAAACAAAACAAAACAAACAAAAAAAACCTCATATCCACTAATCCGTAAATATAATGACTTTTTGATAAACAAGTATTTCTTTTAAGTTGTACAAACAGATAATCAGATTAACTTCTTGGGATCTGTGCAAGTATAATAACTTTCATATTCAGTTTAAGCGAATTTAGAAACCAGAAAATTGGTAGTAACTATCCAGCACACAAAGAGATTATCATAATCTGCTCTGTGCTAACACTGGTATCTGCATAGTCATTCTCTTTCTTCTAACATATCTGCCACCTCTGCTGACTGCAGGACACCACAGTCAGTTATCAGATACTGATGGAATGTCTTGTTTTATCTCCTGCCTTTGCACCAGGTCTCCTGCAGGAGAATTAGAACAAAAGCAGATGAATCTGTTGTTAAAAAATTTTCTTTTTTCTCAACTTGAGGTGACATACTACAGACCACTTTAATATTCATCTGTGTAAAGTGGAAAATGCAATTCGTTCCCTTATGTTTTAAATTATGACTCAGAAGGCAAATATACTTCTATTCCACACCTCTGGGAATTTCAACACTGATAGTTACTACAGAGATGGCAGCTGTGACATATGACTGTGGCAAGAATATCTTAACAGAACTGGTTTCCTGCTAAGTGTGATCATTCTGAAGTATATTATATTGGGGAGAGAACTGGAGTTTGTTGAAAAAATAGTATTTCAGGAGAGAACACTCGGTCATCACATAGTCTATACAGGCACTTGAAAATTCTCAGTGTACGGTAGAGTGTATGTTATCCTGAAGCCTCTGCAAATCAGAGATGATTTTAAGGCCAAAGTGCAATACAATACCCCTTGTGAAACAGTCAGATATGTTGAATTTGGCATTTTGAACATTGTCAGGGGAGGCAGGGGAGAGTTGCTCAAGCTGAGGTCTTGTTTGTAAAACACAGATTGGAGTTCAGTGCCAAGACCAGATTCTCCAATTGCCTGGGAAAGGCCATAGTGGATAACATTAGAAGATACATTGAAAACTCTGAGTGGCTTTCACAACTTTAAGGTGATCTACCAAGTAACATTTTGCTCTCATGCAGCTGACTTTAAAAATCAACATTTGTGTCTGATGAATATTATGGGTTTACATATTTACATCAGTTAAAAAATGATGTTTTAAAATAAATGTAAAGAGTCATAAAATTACTTTGTGGATTTTGAGGTATTCATTTTTCTCTGTATTTTAAGTGTTATATATTTAAATTTAAATATTTTAACAATATTAAATCTTTCTAACTTCCATGCTTCAACTCCTAAATAAGAACATTTTTTAAAAATAATTTCTAAAGCTTGTTGGGAGAGTAGTTGCCCTTCAAAACGCAGTGCAGACATATGAACTCACAAAATGAGTCTTCACCCAAAAGGTGAACCTGCATAAATGAGGCTCTCAGTGAGACCATTTCAAACAAGTGTTTCAGAAATTCATGTTCTCTGCTTTGTTTGGTGTTCTTTGATTCCATCAGATCATCCATCAGCTTTGATATCACTGAAATGGCACTTTAAACCTTGTGCTACTGATGTTTTCTCACTGCTATTGCTGCTGCCAATTTTAGTTCTTTAATAACAAGATTTTATTGATGCTTTTGAACATTGATGCTTCTACATTTGCCATCTAAGCTATCAGGAATCTTACAATATTTCCAAGATCTTGGTCTTTTTTCTGCTCTCTCTCCATGTACACATGAGATTACTTTCATATGTGCCTGGATGCTTCAAATTGCTTTTCATATTGTCAGATTTAGGGAAAGTCCTTGATTGTCAGGTGCTTTTGCAAGTGTAACTGAATGGCTGGAGTTGGAAGGGACCTCTGAAGGTCATCTTGCCTAAGATTCCTGCTCAAGCAGGATCTTCTCCTTGGTGAAACCATGCTGACTTCTCCTAATCACATTCTTGTCCTTCATGTTTCTGGAAATGGTTTCAAGGAGTGGATTCTTTACCTTCCCACGGAATAAGGTGAAGCTGACTGGCCTGTAGTTCTCTGTGTCCTCCTTCTTTGGCCTTCCTGAAGACGTGTATGTCCAACTTGCTTCAGTATTCCTAATCTAATTCTCTTCCACCAAGGATAAGCTTGCTCCAGACTTTCCTTCTGGTCTCTGGGGCCTGGGATTTCTGAAGACTGATCTTAATAATGAAGACCAAGGCAAATAAGGCACTGAGTACTTCAGTCTTTCCCGTGTATTATGTCACCAGGTCATCTGCCCTATGCAGCAGTTCACCCATATTTCTCCCAGTCTTATTTTTGCTTCTGTTACAGAAGTCTTTTTAATCTTGACAGAGCTCACTACACTCAACTCCTGGTAAATCTTGGATTTCCTAAATGTGGCAATACATGTTGAGAAAGCCCTTCCACATTACCTGATTCTCCCTGAGATATTGTGTTTTCTATATTTATCTCTTGTTAATTTTTTTTTTTTTTTGCCTAAGGAACATCTAGGATAGGCACATTATTGTCAAATGTAACATTTGTGAAGAAACATCTGTCTTTGTATGCATATACACATTCAGTCTACTAAAAATTAAACACCCAAGAGACAGAGCTTTCACAGAGAAGGGGTTTTACTATCATTAAGAATTATTATGACTAAACCTTGAAAAATCCTGACCTATTTTACTTATTCTTAAAACCTTTATTTATTCTGTCCTTTATATTGAAAAACTAAGATAATAGAAAGATATTTTTACTTCCTCTATCAGAATTGGTTTCTAGAAGAGGATTGGTGGTTCTTCTAGAAATATAATACATTGTTTTGTTTTGACTTTAAAAGCCTACTACTAAAGTAAATTAACCAGACCCACTGGGAGATAGACGATATGGTAGGCTGGATCTTTGCTGACAACCTGTGGAAGATTTTTACTATAAAAATGTAATGAATAAATAATGGAAAACGTGCCAGCCTATTGCTCTGGTTTATTGTAACATATTATTCATGCATCTAGCAGAGAAATACCCTGTAGTATAAGCCTGTATTCATTCGGGAGGATACAGCTCTTGCTCCAGAGGTCCTGACCTTACTCTCAAAAGCAGATGAAAGCAGAAGAATAGTAACACCATGTGTGATTTATTTTTCAAGTCATTCTGAATAGTCTTTAATGGAAAGAGAGGAAGGGAAAAGAAAAGACTCAGAAAATGAGAAGTGGAGGTCTCAGATGGTGTAGCTGGTGCAGTAGGATATGGGTGCATGTGGCAACTATCAAGCACTTTCCAGGGGACTGTAGGAAGAGTGGCACTTGCCAACTGATTCTCACAGAAAGAGAGATTGAGCTGTTTGCAGCTGCTTGATTCAGATCTGTGCTTATTCAGCTTCTCTCATTTTAGTGACTGTCTTGTCGGCAAGTTTCCATGCATACAGCTATGTGATGAAGTTCACCTTGTTTACCAGGTTTCTTCTGTCAGAGAATTTGGGGTTGTTTTCTTGTTGACAGATGATGCAATTTCTCTTGCTGTCTCCTGCTTCCCTTGCTATAATTTTTCTTTGAAATTATTTGTTAAGCACAACTCATTACATTGTAAGTAATTTCATTTATCTTTCTCACAGCTGAGATTCTGTACTATGTACCACTGAGTCTCCTCTCAGGTCAAGCCCAATGAAGCTATTACTCCGTTCTTTAGTATATTCTATATATATCCATTGTTCAGGTCCTTTAGGAATTTGTTCATTTATGTTGGGGAAGTTGTGATGACCAAAGGAGAGAGGGAATAACTCAATCTGGACCCGTCTTATAGCAGAAGGCATGCTGCGCTGCAACCTTTTTACTGGCAGAGTGCACTTGCCATTTTTCCACAACTTTTAAATGTCTTATATTTAATTTCATTCTTAATAAGTAACATTAAAAAAATAAATTGACTTTTTGTCACCATTTTGGAAAAAAAAATGAGACAAGTTTAAAAAAGTTAGAAAAAAACCCAGATATTTTTATATATATATTTAGATCTTAAATTTCTGTCCAGCCTTTATCAGTGCCAGCAGGTGTAGTGAAAATTAAAGTCTCCTTAGGTATGTTCATTTCAAAAAAGACAGTGCAATTCAGCTGTATTTAATATAGAATATTTGAGAAAATAAGAGTTAAGGTATGAGCTCAGTGAGTATAATACATCAACTAGATGGTTTATTCAACATGTTATGTTCAAAGGTCTCACCAGAGGAGTAAGAAAGAGGAAATGCTCCTCATATTTTGTAAATGTGATGGGATATGTAACACTGAAGAACTACTCTAAGGATTTGCCCACACTTGAGGCTCAATTCCTCTTTTGCCTTCAGCACTCTCATTAGAACACAAAATTTTGATTGTGTTTCGGATGTCACAACACAAGTAAAAAGTGTTAAATAAGGTGAATTTTTCTCCTCTTAGTCACAGTAAATTTAACTTCTATAAGCAGAAGAAAACAACAAAAATTAAGAGCACACATCAATTGTACATCTAAAATTGGAGAGTGGGGCAACTGGTGTCATACGGCATGTTTTGATAATAGAGTAGAATCAAAGATTTCATTTCAAACAGTTTTAATGAGTTTCAACATTGAGCTTTCAGAGAAATTTTACATTATTAGATTTTTTTATTTCATTTTGTCATTTACAAAGTTTAAAATAGCACTTGCATATTTCATATATTAAAGTATTATTTTATTTTTCTGTAAATGCAAATTTTTCTGTAAGAAATTTTTCACATTTGGGAAATTCTTTGCTGAAAAGATTCTGCTACAGGGAATCATGTCTCCTTTTACTGTTCTGCATGTCTCTGGTGGAAAATATTGATACTCATAAGTTAGGTTAGTTCTCTCGATGAATGTGAGTGTTCACAGTATTAGTGAAATTTGGATGTCTTGTAAAAAAAAATAAAGAAAAAAAAGTAATGATTTCAAAGTCAAATTGTTTTCAGGAAATAATTTGTGGAAACCAGAAGTTTATTAAAGAATAGCAAGGTAAACATCCTAAATTTAAATCTTGAGACATATATTTCATTTTTGGCAGATCATATCAATATAAGATTTTACTCTTTATAAGTTAACAAGGATTTCAGCTAACTGTTGGTGTGTCTTATACAAACATTCTCCTTCCCTGTTATGATTAGTAACCAACAGAGCAAAGGCAGACTTTAAGAAAGATTTGTAACAAAGGTAGATTATAGAGTCAGGAGAAGATTAATTACTATTCTGTGAATCAGTAATATATAAAAAAATGTGTACAGAAAAAAAATACAATGTTGTCTCAAGCTGTGTTAGTTTAAGAAACATATTTTAGGAAATCTTGTGAAACAGTGGAAATACATATTTTACTTTTCTAAACTTAGGTTTAATAACTTTCTAAGACAAAACATATAATGATTTACACAAGCCACTTCAGTCCACCCTGGTTCCTAATGGGATCTACCTGTCCCAATGGGGAAAATGCTTCCTTGCTTCTAAGGTGACAGGGCTGATTAAGACGATTTTCAACTAGAACTGATGGGGGAAGTGGATACCATCAGGAGAGTTCAAGGTAAGCCAAGGCTTAACATGACATCACCTGAGGGTGGCAATGTAAATGGGGGTATTTATGCTACTTGAGGGAAAACTGAGAGCTTAGGAACACATGTGAAATTTTTGTGCACCAAAATAGGTACTGTGAGAAACAAACAGGATGAACTGGAGGTGTTCGTCAGTTCCCTGAGCTACGATGTCATTAGTATTCATGAGACTTGGCGGGATGAGTCCCAGGAATGGCGTGCTGGGATGGAGGGCTACAGGCTGTTCAGGAAGGATAGGCAGGACAGGCGAGGTAGAGGAGTTGCACTGGATATAAAGGAGAAGTTTGACCATACAGCCCTTACAGTTAGCAATGATGTGCTTGAGAGCCTCTGGGTGAGGATTAGGGGGATGAAAACCAAAACAGATGTCATATAGAGTGTCTACTACCAATGGCCCAGCCAGGATGGGAGGATGGATGAGTTACTTCATAGGCGATTAGGAGAAGGTTTGAACTTCCCAGATATCAACTGGCAATACCATACTGCTGTTAATAGCACGTCTGACTGTCACGGGTTAGGGCTGAAGCATCCACTAAATGCAGACAGACACTCTCTAACCCCTCTTTTTCCCCAAAATGGGAAGGAAAAGGGAATGAGGCAGAGAGAGTTACAGAATAGGAAGGAAAAACTAGAACAGCTTTAATGAAATAATAATAGAAATAATAGTGAAATGATAAAAATAGAGAACTGTATACAACTATATAGAAGTCCAATATCGAACCCGACTCCCCCACCCTGATAGCAATCCCCAGTGGTGCTGCAGAGCAGGTGGCACTGGGGGAGCCCCAGGCTCAGCAACAGAGGGGAGCTGGATACAGGGAGCTGGATTCAGGGAGCTGGATTGCAGAAAAGGGAAAAAGGAAAAGGGACAGAAACTCTTGTGAGCACTCGATTTATACTGAATGTGACATAGATGGAATGGAATGCTCTTGTTGGTCACCTGTCCTGTCCATTACCCTCTGGAGGTGCCACCTTTTACTTCCTTGTGACCCCTCTCACTACCTGGCACCCCCAGCGTGACACACAAGAGCCAGTAGTGACTTTGGTCACTACAGGAATAAGACTCAGCCAGAGCCTTTCTGCATCCCAGTGCCAGGCAGTAACTTCCAGCAGCACACACTGTCTGCAAAAACACGCTGCCAACTTCAGAAAGTGCAGCCTTTTAGAAGAGACTAAATGGGAAAGCAAAAACTACTAAACAGAATTAGGGTTTCTAGCTGAAACTAGGACACTGGGAAACTCCTGAACTTTGTTGAGTACTCAGTGAGACAGCTAAGAAAGATGTCAACCTAGACATGTTATTTTGTGAATAGAAAAGGGGTTGTGTGAGATGTGATGGCAGGTGGTTTTCTTGACCACAGTGATCATGAAAAGATTTGCTTTAAAATCTTTTGGTATAATGATCAAAATGGTCAGCAGAGTTGCAAACTTGGATTTCAAAAGAGCAAACTTTAAGCTACTGAGGAGGTACTTAGCAGTGTACACTGGGGATTTGCCTTTCAGGACTTATTAGTCCATGTTGCCAGGTCTAGTCGAGAGATGGCGTCCCTGCCCAAAACAGGGAGGTTGGACTAGATGCTCTCTAAGATCCCTTCCAGCCTAGGCCATTCTATGATTCTATGATTCTATGAGTGTTAGTTAGGTTTTAAGAATCATCTTTCAGGTGGACAGAAGCAAGAAATTTCCTTGTGCCGTAAGTAAAGCAAGAAAGCTGAAGTGCAACTTAGCTGAACCAGGAACTCCTTGTGGAGCTACAGAACAAAAAGAAATTGGATGATCTCTGGAAGCAAGGCCAGGTTTTGCAGAAAGATTATGGAGCCGTGGTTAACATATATAGGGAGAAGACATGTAAGGCTAGAGTTGAAAGTAGCTGCTGTTGTATTTAGAAAATAAGAAAGGCTTTTTAAAGAGGAAGTTCAAGGAAAACATTGGACTGATACTTGTTGATGGTAGTCACCTGACAAAGAGTGATAAAAGAAAAATCACACAATTTTTGAGGCTGGAAAAGACCTCTGAGATCATCAAGTCCAGCCATTGAACTATTCAGTGGTTTTTTTGACTCATTTTTTAGTAATAGTCATAAGCCTTGTGCTAATTGCAGGACCATGACTGTAGGTGGACACTGGAATTGTAAGGAAACAGTCCCCGGTCCCCATTGACTAGTGAATATTACTTTAATTTACAAGAAGACCATGAGGGAAGACACGGGAAACTTCAGACCTCTTGGTCTCAACACAGTATTACTAAAAACAACGCAGCGGATCATTCTGGGTGCTATGCAAAGGCATTTAAAGAACAATGCAATCATCAGGCATGATATTCCTCTATGATAAGGTGACCTGCCTCATACATGAGGGGAGGGTGGTGGTTGTAGTTTTTCTAGATTTTACTAAGGCTTTTGATACTGTCTCTCACAGAATTGTTCTGGACAAGTTGTTGAACTGCGAGATGAGTGGGTTTATGGTGTGCTGAGTGAAAGTTTGTAGTGGATAAGGTTACATCTCTCTGGTGACTGACCACCAGTAGCGTTCCTCAGGGCTCAATTCTAGAGCAAATCTTATTAATATTTTTCTCAATAATCTGGATGCAGGAATTGGATGCACCGTTAACAAGCTTGTTGACAGTACCAAAATGAGAGGTTGCAATTCTTTTGTTTATGAAATCTAAATAAGAAAAAATATATATTTGCAGTTACATTCAAATTAATCCCAACAAAATAAGGAAAAGATGATTGAAATTGCCAGCTGAACACTCAGTCACAACTACATAATAGTAAATGGCAGTGAAGAAGATAGGCAAATGCCTGCAGGGGAGGGGAATAAGGCCGGTGGTAGGGTTTAAATGCATAGTATAGTTTCATAGAATCATCATAGAATCATCATAGAATAAATCATAGAGTCATAGAGTGCGTGGGACTGGAAGGGATCTTTACAGGTTATCTAGTTCAACTCTCCTGCAGTGAGCAGGAACATCTTTAACTAGATCAGGTTTCTCAGGGCCCCATTAAGTCTTACCTTGAATGACTCCACGGATGGGGCCTCCTCCACCTCTCTGGGCAACCTATTCCAATGTCTTAACATTCTCACAGCAAAGAACTTCTTCCTGATGTTTAACCTAAATCTGACCTGTTCGAGTTTAAAACTATTGCCCTTTGCACTGTCACTACATGACCCTGTATACAGTTCCTTCCCAATTTTCTTGTAAATCGCCTTCATGTAGTGGAAGGCCTCTAAAAGGTTTTCCCAGAGCATTCACCTCTGCAGGCTGAACAACCCCAAATTTGGCCTGTCCTTGCAGAAGAGATGCTCCAACACTTTGATCATTTTTGTGACCCTCCTCTAGACTCTCTCCAACTGGTCCACAGAATCATAGAATCATAGAATATCTTAAGTTGGAATGGACCTTAGAGATCATCTAATCCAACATCCCTGCCATGGGCAGGGGTGCCCTTAACTAGACCAGGTTGCTCAAGGCCTCATCCAACCTGGTCTTGAACATCTCCAGGGAGGAGGCATCCACAGCCTCTCTGGGCAATCTGTTCCAGAGTCTTGCCACCCTCGTACTGAAGAATTTCTTCCTAAGATTCAATCTAAATCTATTCTCCTTTAATTTAAATCCATTTCCCCTTGTCCTGTGGTGGACACCCATGTAAATAGTCCCTCCCCAGCCTTCCTGTAGGTTCCCTTCAGGTATTGGAAGGCAGCTATTAGGTCTCCCCAGAGTCTTCTCTCTTCCAGACTGAACAATCCCAACTCCCTCAGCCTTTCCTCATAGCAGAGGTGCTTCAGCCCCTGGATCATCTTTGTGGCCTCCTTTGAACTCGTTCCAACAGATCTATGTCCCTCTTATGGTGGGGACACCAGAACTGGATGCAGTATTCGAGGTGAGGTCTCACCAGAGCAAAGTAATGGGGACCTCTCTTGACCTGCTGACCACCCTTCTCTTGATAGATCCCAGGATGCGGTTGGCCTTCTGGGCTGCATGAGCGCACTGCTGGCTCACATTGAGCTTTTCGTCTATCAACACTCCTAAATGCTTCTCTTCAGGGCTACTTTCAACCCACTCTGTGCCCAGCTTGTATTTGTGCATGGGATTAGCCCGGCCCAGGTGCACGACCTTGCATTTTGACTTGTTGAAGCTCATGCAGTTTGCACTGGCCCATTTCTCAAGCCTATCAAGGTCCCTATGGATGGCATCTCTTCCCTCAAGTGAGTCCACGGCACCACACAGCTGAGTGTCTTTGGCAAACTTACTGAGGGTGCACTTGATGCCATTGTCTGTGTCTCTGACAAAGATGTTGAACAGCACTCGATGTTGAATACATCCTTCTTGTGTTGAGGGCTCCACAGC
>NW_009713554.1:32356-38177 GCF_000703405.1 Apaloderma vittatum | reverse complement strand
CCAGCTGCACCCTTGCCGGGCCCGGGCCCCCGCTGCACCCCTGCCGGACCCGCACCCCCGTGACCGTGCTTTACCTGCTGACTCTCCGGTTTTCCCTCGCAGAGCAGCCTCAGCGCCATGTCGGTCAGCAGCCACGAGAATCGGAAATCCCGCTCGAGCTCCGGCTCCATGAACATCCACCTTTTCCACAAACCGGGCCACGCCGACAGCCTCCTCACCCACCTCAACCTGCTCCGCAAACGGCACCTCTTCACCGACGTGGTGCTGCGAGCAGGGAACCAGGCCTTCCACTGCCACCGGGCTGTCCTGGCCTCCTGCAGCCGCTACTTCGACGCGATGTTCAGCGGGGGCCTGAAAGAGAGCAGAGACACCGAAGTCAACTTCCACGACTCCGTCCACCCTGAGGTGCTGGAGCTGCTCCTGGACTACGCCTACTCGGCCCGGGTGCTGATTAACGAGGAGAACGCGGAGTCCTTGCTGGAGGCTGGGGACATGTTGCAGTTTCAGGACATTCGGGATGCTTCGGCTGACTTTCTGGAGAAGAATCTCTACCCTGGGAATTGTTTGAACATGCTGCTGCTGTCCGATGCCCACTGCTGCGAGCGGCTGCTGGAGCTGTCCTGGAGGATGGCGTTGGCCAATTTCACCTCGCTCTGCAAGACCGAAGACTTCCTCCGTCTGCCCAAAGACAAGCTGCTGGAGCTGGTGGAGAGCGAAGAGCTAGAGGTAGAGGACGAGACGCTTGTCTATGAAGCTGTAATAGGTTGGATCCGCTACGATTTGCCCCGACGCCACGAAGATCTGCCGGAGTTGCTGCGCTCCGTCCGCCTGGCTCTCCTGCCCGAGTCCTACCTGCGGAAGCAAGTGGCCTGTGAGAAGCTGGTGACCAGCCACAAGCTGGGGGAGGAGATTGTGGCTGATGCCGTACGGTGCAAAATGAAGATCCTGCAAAACGACGGCCTTGTGACGGGGTGCTGTGCCCGACCCCGCAAGGTCAGCCAGGCCCTGCTGCTGCTCGGTGGCCAGACCTTCATGTGCGACAAGATTTATATGCTGGATCATAAAACCAGCGAGATCATTCCTCGTGCCGACATCCCAAGCCCTCGTAAAGAGTGCAGTGCCTGCGCCATTGGGTGCAAAGTGTACATCACCGGCGGCAAAGGCTCTGAGAACGGTGCTTCCAAGGACGTCTGGGTTTACGACACCCTCCACGACGAGTGGGCGAAAGCTGCTCCCATGCTGGTGGCGCGGTTTGGCCACGGCTCCGCTGAGCTCGACCACTGTCTGTACGTGGTGGGGGGTCACACAGCGGTGAGCGGTGCCTTCCCGGCCTCTCCCTCTGTCTCTCTCAAGCAAGTGGAGCACTACGACCCGCAGCTGGACAAATGGTCCTTGGTGGCTCCTCTCCGAGAAGGCGTAAGCAATGCTGCCGTGGTGGGAGCCAAGATGAAGCTGTTTGTTTTCGGTGGCACCAGCGCCAACCAGGAGAAGCTGCCCAAGGTGCAGTGCTTTGACCCCTGCCAGAATCGCTGGACGGTGCCCACCAGCTGCCCCCAGCCTTGGCGGTACACAGCCGCCGCCGTGGTGGGCAGCCACATCATTGTCATCGGGGGGGACACGGAGTTCTCCGCCAGCTCTGCTTACCGCTTCCACAGTGACACCTACCAGTGGTCCAAATTCGGGGACGTCACCGCCAAGCGCATCAGCTGCCGTGCCGTCACGTCGGGTAACAGACTGTACGTGGTGGGGGGCTACTGCGGGGCTCAGCGCTGCAAAACGCTGGACTGTTACGACCCATCATCCGACACCTGGAGCAGCGTCACAACGGTGCCTTATTCCCTCATCCCCACCGCCTTCGTCAGCACCTGGAAGTACCTGTCTGCCTGAGTCACGCTGTGGCAAAGAACCTGGAAGGTAAATAGTTGCGGATCAGCCCAGAGCTCCTCTGTATAACTTTGCGCTGCCCATGGGTTAAAACCTGAGGGGCAGAAGCACATGGATCCAGACTAGTGTTGTCATAGAGAACAGCCTCGTTTGAGCATCAGCTCCTGAAACACTATCTGCCAGGCTGGTAGTTTGGGACAGAAAACCCTGCAAGGAGAGACAATGTCTTTTTAGGTGCTGAAATGCTGCAGGGAGAAGATTAATATAAATAACAAGACACTTAACCTGGCATCTTAGCCCTTCCACTGAGTCTTGGCCTTATGCAAAGATTTTGGGGAATGCTCTCTGCGAGGAGGATTGGGTGTCACCCCTGGTAAAGCTCGCCGAGTCGATCATTACGTTAACGGGCAGGCTGTCTGGGGGAGCTGGGACAGACTGCGCGGTGCCACGGGGGACTGGCTGCTGCTTTTAGCACAGCCTCCTCCTCCTGGTGCCACAGTTAATCTGGTAGTGGCACCCAAATGTCTTGTGGGACGCGAGGGCTGTGAGCTGGTGCCAGAACAAGATTATAGCTGGGATTTAGTCCCAGAATGGTTGGTAATTGCATTTGTAAGACAAGCCCTGTCTACATATAAACACAGGGTTTCTCCACTTCTAATTATTCTCTGGTGTCCCTTTCATGCCATTTCTTTCCTGCTACACCATGATTAACTTTTTGAAAATTTGCAACTGGAATTAAAGCTTTCTAAAGGCTCTTGGCAGAAAAAGATGCCAGTGAATCACAGATCCCTGGAGGATTTTTCTTTTCCCTTTGCAAGAGAGGTACTACCCAAATGAACTTGTTTAATATAATAAAATAGCCTGCGACATCTACAGAAAATAGCTGGATGTAGAGGGAACTATGCAGCACTCACTCCACGATAACAGCATTTGAGGTTTTGAGGCTTGGGGAGTGTTTCTGGGTTTGCTGCACGCTAGTCTCACGATACTTTCTTCTGCACTACAGGTTTCACACCTGATTTTGCCAGCGTCTCACTTCAGGGAGGATCCAGATAGAAGACAGGCAGTGGGAGTGCCTCCTCCTACCTAGCAAGTCTGTGAACTGGATGCCAGCACTTGCGAGGATCTCATTAGCATCAGCAGAGCTCACGGCAACGCAGCTTTGGCTTTGAACTGCTTCTGTAAATCCCCTTTGTTCAGACAACAGAGGGGACAAGCATGGAGGGACCTCCTTGGACTGGCAGCTTGTGCTGTCCCTTGAGATCACAAAAGGTTTCTAAGTTTTCTCCTAACTCGTGTGATCTCAGAGCAGGAACCAGGGGAATATTTTTTACTTCTTTCATTAAATATTTTGGTTTAAGTGATATTTACTGGAAAGGACAAAGGAAGCTCCTAAGTAACTGGCAGCAGGCTCTGGACTGCGCTGCTGTCTGCTGTGACTTGGAATGCTGGCAGCACCAGAAGCAGTTGCCTGAAATGTCTTAACATGTGACAGTACTTTGCCCATGAGCTGGTTCTGTACATTTTTATTTTTTTTATACAGCAGTTGTGTGTGTATATTACTCAGCCTGGAGCTGATTCAATAAATCTGAATAAAATCCATCGTGTCCCTTGCCTGTTCTGTATGTTTAAGCTGCAGGTTTTCCTAGCCCACGCTTGAGATAATGTTTAGCAAACTAGCCAAGAGCATTCCCTGCTTAAGTCCAAACCTTCATCAGCCATTGAGGGCTCAGATCTTCTTCTGTCTTTGTAACATGAGCCTTTGGAAAGCTCAGGGCTTGTACTGCCTTCTAGTGAAGGACACAAAAATCTGTTTAAAACTCCAAAGATTAAGCTATTCTCTGCCCTTACCTGGTCATTCTCTGCAGAGCTGGGTTTCCTTACCGCCAAAAAGAACAGAGGCAAGTACTGTCCCTTCTCTCCCCGAGGGCTGTGGGCTCTGGGTGGTGCTGGGGGCAGCAGTTGGGAAGGAAAAGGTCTGTTAAGGGTGGGAGATACAAGACAGGAATCAGCATGGTCAGAGGAAATGGGCACCAAAGGTGCAACCAGCTGTCTCATCGCAGAAGAATGGTTTGGGTTTGATCCATTATTCAGTTTCAGGGATAAATAAATCAATGTCATAATCCTTCCCAGCTGCTAGTGTAGGCAAGAACTGGCAAGACTGGAAGGAAGAGAGCTGCCCTGCTGCTGGTCGCTGAAGCAGATAAACTGACTTCATTTCCATCCTATTTTCTGATGCCTCTGCCATTTTCAGCCCCCGGGCAGGGCTTTTTCTCATCTACCCTTGCTGTGCCTCCTCTCCATCCCTCCCTGAGCCCAAGGGCAGGCTTGTGCATCAGGCTGCAGGGAGATGAGCCCATAGCCTGTGCAGCAAGGCCATCCTGGCATGCCACAGGCAGCAGCACAGAATCATGGAATCATTTAGATTGGAAAAGACCTTTAGGATCAAGTCCAACCATCCGGCAGCTGGAGCCTGTGGCAGCTTCCAGCTTGGCTGTGCCTCGCACACGCGAGTGCAGGCAGGCAAGCAAGGTCGCAGCCCAGGGGACAGGACACAGCTGGGACTAGAAGCCACCATTGCTGTTAGTGAGCAAGGAGCTGCCTCACCTTTACTCTACCTTCAGCTATTGCTGAGGGCTGGACAAAGTCCGACTTTGCTCAGCAAGTCGGAGGAGCGGAGGTTTCATTCATGGCCATCTGAGCAGCGGTTGTTTTATTTACGCTGCCAAGCAATAAAGGCTGGCTCCCAGCCACATCCGCCTTTTGCACCAGGGACAAAGTTGCTTCCAGCAACAAGGGTCTCTGTCTGCCTCACGCTCCTGGCGCTGGGGTGTTATCCGAGCCACGCTCACGGCATTTTCAGCTACAGGAGTGAGCAGCCCTGCTGCTGAAGCTTTTGCAGCTTGTGAGTGATTTCCTGATTTCGAACTATTCTTACAGATAACCACCTCTCAGGGAAAACCGGCACTTCGAGCACACCTGGGCTTGGCTCCTCCACAGTGGCTCCCCACTGCTGGCAGCAAAGACAGCCAGAGCTGCATTTCATTGCCTTCATCCTCCCTCATCTGGCAGAAAGCCCTGTGCTGCCCCTCCAGCTCCACCTCCTCCTGGCAGGAACCAGCTCTCGGCACAGCGGGGAGCACCCCTGGGGAAAGCTAGACACCTTTTTCTCTTGCATGCTTGATATGGTCCCATCAGACCTGTTTTCCCAGTTTGACATTTCCCTGCATCGATCCACACGCTGCTGCTTCAGTGCCGGGGCCAGAAGACTGAGGCCGACTGGGGTTCAGGTGAATTTGGTTTAGGGATGAATTGGATTACTAGGATAGAAATCCTCCTGAATTGACAGAATTAATTTAAGATCTCAACACAGCTCAAACCTGACCTCTCCTGCTAGCCCAGCACCTCGCTTCGTGGCCACATCCCTCCAGCTGCAGGAGGTAGACCCCAGCCCACAGTCATGTCTGGAAGAAGCAACACACAGGGCATCACTAGGCTCAGAAAGCCAAACTGATTTAAGCATGACATCACTCTCCCCTGGGATGTTCCCCTTCTCCCACAAAGCCTGCAAGTCACCACAGCCAGAGAAATACACCATCAGACTGACTCGCCTCTCTCCTGGCCACAAGACAGCCAGCCAGCAACGATTTTAAGCAAACGGTGCTGCTTCTCACATTCGTATGCGTGTTCTGCTCAGCAGCCCCTGCTGCTGGAGTGCCAAGGCGTGTGGATGGTCAGTGCTGTTACTTGCAAAAAAACCTAGCACAGTAATAATGAGAAATTCCCTTTTCTAGCTAGGATTGGATCATTCAAATGTTCCGCAGTACACCCACCGTGCATTTAGCAAGGAACCGGAGTACGTCCTGCTGCTACGATGACAAATCAGGAGAAGCAAAGCACTAACTACACACTGAAGTGTGATTTTGTCTGTAACTTC
>NW_009713554.1:2704-32325 GCF_000703405.1 Apaloderma vittatum | reverse complement strand
GAAAGAGGACATTGCACATCTACCTCTCTGAAATGCCCTGAAAAATCTGCGTAGCACACGCAGTCATCTGTGACGGCTTCAGGTCTAGCATCATCCTCTGCCCCACGAAGCAAAAAGGCACCAGCTGCTGCTCTGACGTGGGAGAGGCCCACCGACATTGTGCTGCTCAGTGAGGATTTTTTCACGCTCCTGTGTTCACGGAGCTCCCTGACAAAGTGATCCCTGCCCTGTTTGAGCCTCCTGTGCATGCGCCACTGTCCCACAGCCAGAGACCGTGTGTTGCACGCTCCAACACTGCCAGCTCCAAGAGGGTTTGGCTTTTATCCTCTTCCAAATCCCACGGGCTCAGAAGGAGCAAACAATATAGGCACCACACAAGGACAGCGCCCCCCCCATCCCTCGTCTGTTGAGCCTCGGGCTGGCCCCATCGCTGGGATGGGAAATCGAACCGGATTTGAGTCACAGGGCTGAGGAAAGGGAAAGGCAGAAACCAGCACATTCCCACTGTCAGAGCACACCATGGAGCCAATATCCTTTGTGCCTGTTTGTCCTCAAGCATCTGGCTTGCCGATGAATCTCAGATGCACGTATGGGAACCATCAGCCGTGTCTCACCCACATGAAAGAGGAAGGTTTAGCATAAAGCTGGTCATTGCCTATGGCCTCAGAATGATTCATCCAAATAGAAAGAATGTGGTTTGGGTTTCGGGTTAATTAGCTGCAGATTTGAAAGGGAGACAAGGCAGGGCGGAGCTGCTGGAATACTGGTATGAGCAAGTTAACAGCTCTGAAGGCACCGCCACCCGTCCTGAAATCACACCCTCTCCTGAAATCACACCCTTCTTGTGAAAAACGTGTCTCACAGAGGAGCGACAGCGTTATCAATGATACTGTCAGTCAAGGTGTTTGCAACCACCAAAGGAATGTCTGCCCTGCTGTTGCCGCAAGAACTGAAGCATAACACAGAAACACCCACACGCCTTTGAACACCCAGGGCTGCAGCAGCACCAAACTTCTAACAGATGCAAATTCTGCCCAAGATTTCAACTTGCCTCTGCTGAGCTCTGGGCTGCTGCAGCCGGGCAGTTCCCAGCGGGAACCTTTGCCGCAGGGATCCCTCTGGGCCACGCTAACACTGGATCTCCCTGATCCAGGATCTTGTGTCTTTCTAGAAACAATTCCCACTGCTCTGACCCATGATTATGGCTGCAGGAGGGTACAGCGCAATAGGAAAAGAAAATTTAAACCCACTGCTCTGGAAGCAGCTCCTAAGTTCTGTCCTAGACCATCCCTCTCAGCTGTCCCCATGAAATAACTGCAATTCCCCTACTTCTTGCTGCTGAAAAATATTTAGAAACGGACATGAAGTTACTCGCCTTGCTCTAGCGAGGACAGCGAGGTCTGGAAGCGCACAGAGGCAGTGACCTCCAGCGGCCACCGCGGCTCAGCTCCCTGGAACCTGAACAGAGCAGAAGCAGATGTAAAAAAATATTCTTAAAGGAAGGGCAAGCAAAAAGCTTACACAAACACACTTTAAAACTTCATTTGCTAACACATCTGTCTGTCACCTCCCATAAAGACCAAGTCATGTTTGTAACAGTAGCATGCCTACAAGTTTGTGATTATTTACATACTTTGGAAAAGTAGAAAAACTTGGGGTTTTCCAATTGAGTTCCAGTTTGTGCCGCCAGCCAGATGTTAACTGCGCTTCACTGAGTGACAAACGCAGACTGTTTTCTACTGACACAATGAGCCTGGGTCTTCCAGAGATGCTTCTACAGATCGAGAGTTCTCGCTGTGCCAAGTGATTCACAGATGGCACCACTGGCACCGTCACATCCAAAACGGGCCGTGGGATTTCCTCAATACCACAACGCTGGATTTCGACGAGAAAAACCGTACCTCTTCCTTTGAAAGCACCAATCTGGGCCTCAATTCTCCCCCCCACCCGGTTTTCCATCGGTTCTAATCTCTAGAAATTATTTGAGTTACAGCTTTTGGGTTAGCTCACCAGTATGCCACAAGTGGGGATTTTAGCAGGAAACACAACTTGCTGACTCTGGAGCTGGGAAGCGCTGCACCAGCCAGAGGCTACGGGATGGTGCTGGGAGCGAGGGCTGCCAACTTGGCACGAGCACCAGGGAGAAAGTTTCTATTTTTGTTATACGTGTTCCAAAAGGGAACCGATACTGTCTGGGACAGAGCCAGGCATGTCTCAGACTGGCACCACGCAAAGTACCTGCATTCTCATACAAGCAACTTTGTTAAATCACTCGCTGCTCTCTCACTAGTACGCGGAGTTTAGACATTTTGGGAGCAGCTGATTTTTCACAAGGGGGCTCACCTCGCTGGCAAGGGCTGCAGCTATTAGTATCCTCCACTTAACACCTCCTACGCTCCGTCCTCCCCTTTGGAAAACCCTCAGTTTTGTTTGTATGGCACATTATCTCCGTCCAAGGTAGAAAATGAGAAGCACGTGAGAAACGACTGCTGCTTTGATCCTCAGTTGAAATAGAAAATAATAAATAATTATATAAAGATATAAAGGCAGTCAGGTTTGGTGGTTTTTTTTTTTTTATTGCTAGAAGTTGGTTTCAGTCCTATTGCAGCTCTGAAATCCTTCAGTGGAGAAACCTTGCAATCATTGTAAAAATCATCATTTGGTGTGCTAAGATCAAGTTTACAATTAATCAAGAGTGCACAATTCAACAGAATATTAACATTTAAACATCAACTTTACAAATAAAATAATGACTACAAAGATGTAGCTACTGCAGTATCAACAGTAAAGGAATTATTTACAATGTTTACACCCTAACAAAAAACAAAACCAAACACTTCCCCAACAAAATGGTCAATTTAACCATGGACCATGATTATTTATTAAATCTTTACAGTGCAACGTGGGCCTAGAAACCAGACCTAAGACTAAAGAGCATCAAGAGAGTTCACAGCTCTGAGTGAGATGCACGCAGTTATGCCAACAGGATCTACTTTCATGAGAGACTTCCTTCCACGGACGAACAGAAATGGAATTTGAAATAAACTTTTCTAAAGTGCTCCAATTGCTTTCAGTACAAAAATATAAAAAACCGATTTATAAACATGGCACAAATGGTACAAACCAGAGCTCACACAAACGGTATTCGATGAATAACGTGCTGATGGTAAATGATAAAGAGCCGCCACTGGTTACAAAGATGTTGGGTCTGGCCTTGAAAGAGAGAGCAGGGGAAAAGGCTTTTCTTTCACCTATTCAGCACGAAGGTCAGGCAAGGACAGCACACGCGTAACCTGGCGTTTTCTTGTAAATGCGAGAACTGCTGGGGAAGACAACAAAACGCTCCAAATTCCCTTGCACGGGGGCACAACACACAGGGACTCCACTGAGCAGCACCGAGGAGCCTTAGCTCCTATTCTGCAGAGTTGAAAGTAGAAGTGAAACGAAATACGTATTTTTAATCCTTTCCTAGTTTAAGCTTCAACTTTCATTGTAAATGCAAATGACAAACACCAAGTTCCATGTACGCAGGATCATCTGACTATTACTCAGAAAGACAAAACTGTCCGCAAATTATTTAGAATTACTCCTATCTTTTTTTTATGCTATTACCTTGATGAGCAAGCATCTCTAGAAATACCAATTCTTCTGCCTCACACTGGGAAATGATTAGCGATCTCAATTTGTGGGACATGCCACAGCTACAATCCACGGATAGCACAGTTTAAAACTAGGAAAGCCTTTACAACACACAGGCAGAGGTGCTCAGGACTAGCGAACGTGGAGGGATCCTCGGGCTGAAATACAGCGTGACCATATTCCAGACGGGAAGGGAATGAGGAAGGATCCTTTACACCAGCGTTAAAATTGAAAATCAGAACCACAGAAACAGCCTCTAACGTTGCGACACCACAACACTGAAGGACAAACATGCCAATAATTGTAAGGCTGTGACACAAAAAGAAGAAGGCAGTTCAAAGCTCGTGCTGTCATTTCCTCCACAGCCCAGCTCAGAAAGAAGCCAAAAGGCACCTGGGAGGCACAGAATTTTGAACTGTCTCATCCTCAGATATCACTGAAAAGGGAACTTTTATCTGAAGTAATCAAAAAGTCAAATGGAGAGGATACGACTCAGAATCAACAGCAGGTTACTTGGCCCAGGACACAGCAGTATTTTGCAAACTAATTTGCCTAGAAGAGCTACTTTTTCTAGGAACAAGATTTGAGTAAAGAGTCCAAAACTCATTCGCTCAGTTGGAGCGATCTGAGAACAATTTCACAGATTCAGGTTTGCAGAAGTGATGAGCCATTATCCACTTAAATAAAAATCCTTTACTTGCTTCCCTCAGCCTTCTACAAACACTTTTACTGTACTCTGGTACGGTAAACTCTGCACTAGCAGTGAGAAATCACAGCGTTTGCCAGTTCTAAAACCTTCTCCACGCTGGGCACGGTACCGAGCAGGAAGCCACCCGCACACCTAGCACGGCACTTCAATGATTTTGACCCAGGTGAAAGGAGATGTGGCCTCTGTCGAGGCTGAAAAGCATTTTCACAAAGCTAGCTGCAGCTGGACACGAGGACAGGTAATGATTTTTATTTTTTTTTACCTTTTTTTAAGGTAATTTCTCAGTTACAGTTTTTCCAGCTTTTGGGGCGTTGAACCAACAGCTTAGCCTGTACCAGCCCTGGGTCCATCTGCTAACTGCCATGGCTTACTCAAAGCACTGCTGATGAGTATTAAAACAACATTAAAAGAGACAGGACCTCACTGCAGACTTTATTTTCCAGATATGTCACTGCTCCAAAGTAGCCAAAATAAACCCCTTCAGTCCATAGAACACTCTCTCCCATACTTTAGGACAGGCACAAAATTAAACAAAATAAATGTTTCCAAAAATTGTTTTCAAATATCCGAACTGACACATCCCTCTCTGGTTGAGGTGGTTTATTCCACTGATGCAACTGCGCTTTAGGCTAAAACTCCTCAAAACGCCGGTAATTTAAGGCAATGGGGCCACAGAGTTTTCACTAGGAGTGGCCCAAACCACAGCACAAAGGAGAGAACATACTGTGCTTTCCTGCTGCTTCGCTGCCTGTTTACAGGAGGAATTACACGGGTATCGGAGATGACTGAAGCCTCCACAGCAGCAAATGAAAAATCAGTCCTGCAGAGCCGCTGGATCTCCCATGCTGGCTTACTCAGAAGATGCATTAATTTTAAGAAGAATTCCCCCACATTCCAACCTAGCTTTGAGGAACGCAAAGAATGAATTTAGGGTAGAACTACGTTCTAGCCGTCACCATCAGGGTATCACCACAACGCAAATATCTCTACACTCCCCACACTGTTTTCGGCAAATCCAGCCACTGATGGCCTGTGGAAATTCTGCAACGCCGACGATTTACCAAGCAGGCCTTTGGTACTATGGTGAAGTGGGTCTGATTTCACAATAATGATTTGTTGGGGAGTGGGGAAGTATCACCAGTGTGGTAACAAACCAAGTGATCCCGTGATTCCTCTCACTGCACTCAGGGTCACTGCTTCAGGCTTATACTGGTATCACTCAGCAAAGAAAAAGACCCTTACATCCAAGAAGTGTTACAGCAAGAGTAACACCTATTCAGTACTTTGCAGCTTATCTTTCCCCTCTCGCCCCGACCACTAAATTTGGATTTTTCCATTTGTCTGAGGACAATAACCCAAATTATCACCACTTGAAAATAAGCTCTGTATTGTCTGCTGAAAATTTATAATGTTTCTTGCACTGTGACTACTGAAATAATTAAAAAAATTTTTAAACAAAGTGAAGTTATAGTCTTAAAGAACAGTATTAATGTCACACAGGGCCTAACCACTGAGATAGCACCAAATTGCTGTTTGAATGCCATTGCCCTGGGACTGGATGGAGAACTGACCAGGCGTTCCATCCCATGGTGCTAAAAGTCACTTTAAATCAGAGTTAAAGATAGGAAAACCACTATTACCAATCATGTTCTGAAAGATATTAACCACATTTTTTTAAGCTCTGAGATACTGATTTCTTTAATTCTGTAATAATACCTTCTAAATAATCTCTCCTGTGCGCTATATATCTAACCGGTCACATTCAACACATATTGGAATACACATCCTTGTGTGTAATAAAGAACTGAGACAGACAATGAAGTAATAAAAGACAACAAAATGACTGTGCAAATTACTACAAAGGGAAATAATGCCTTCTGAGCAGAACACTTAATGTCATCACCATTCCATGATTACAAACTGACCCATTTAACAAGAGGTATCAAAGCTGGTTTAGCCATGAGTAGCTAAACCAACACAGGCTTAGCTATGAGTATTTTTTTTGTATTTTTTTTTTAAATTTTAGAACCAAACAGTTCTTATTCCCTTCATTCCTAACAGTGCTGCAGAGAAGTCTCTGCAGTAACAGCAGCTTCAGTATCTTCTGGTACTTGGAGTAAAGTCCCAAGAAGTTAACAGACAAATGAAAGATGCAGAAAACTTAGGATTAAACAAGACAATAAATTACTGCAAATGCTTCTTACACGTGTCTTCAGCAAAGAGCAAAATCCGAGTCTCTAAGTTCATTCTGAACCAACTCTTGAGGTGTGCTTGGGAACCTGTACCGCTCTCACCAACGCGGAGAGCTCCCCAGTGCCTCCGAGGAGCCAGGTATCCCAGTGCAGGCTCACAGCCAGTGAAATGCGCATTTAGTCCAACTCTTCATTACAGCTGCAATATTCTCACACGTCCAACCCTTCTCCTCCACAAGCAGGTGGAGCTCCTGACCCACGAAGACTGTTAGGAAGCTTACCTTCTCTCTTCCGCTGTACCCGGCCACTGAGCAAGTGGCTCCACTGAATTCACTACAGAAACAGAGACGCTACTCTGGTTCCTCTGCACGGGTAACGACTGTCAGGCCTGGTAAGGAGACCGGCTTGCTAGTCAACTAGTTACCAACACACCGGCAGCATAACCCATTATGGACCTGGGAAAACGGATTTACAAATCCGCAGCCATTCTGGGGCCTACGACTAAAATTTCTTACATAAAAATCTGGGCGGGTCAACATCAGCCATAACAACCGACAAGCTGGTGCCCGCAAAGAGCGTACGTTCTCCGAAAAGCGCACGTTACAATCATCAGCATCATTTTAACATGCTCTGAATTTATATACCCACGCCACGTGTCAATACATTTCCGGGTTTGGAGAGTTAAAAGCGAATTGTTACTACTGTGCCCTCATTCTGAGCTACTGGCAGAGAAGCCAGCAAAGCAGAAGAGTAATCCTGGTCTGGTCCTTGCTAGGAGTAACGGGGCAGAGATGAAAAGACATCCATGTCGGGTCTCTGTCACATTGAGCACTGGGGCCTGAGTTCTTGAAACAGTATGTTCAGAAGGTTAATCTTTAAATGGAAACAATTAGAAGAAAATTACATCTTCTTTGCTGGTATCATCTTGCACATTTAACAGACTCGGCTGAGAGGTCACCAGGGTCTGAACATGAACATTATTGGACTTGAATAGGTTCGCTGAGGCAGATGAAAGTGCTTCTGGCTGAGCATCCGTAGGGCCATACAATTCTATAGGAAAAAAACGAAACAAGACATGTTCATGACACCGCACAGGGTGCCTGAGGCATTTCCAGGGACACACAAGTTGGTCAAGACAAACCTGGCTGGAACGTGGCAGTCTGGCTGCTTGGAAGGACTGGACTTGCCGATCGTCTGCCCCTCAGGACACCCTCCTCTCGCCCAACAAGCCTGGGGGGAAGCAGCTGCTTCTGATCAACAGACGCTAAAGAAAATATTTTACAAATTAGTAAGGCTAGCAGGACTTCACAAATGTCACTACTTCACACTGGGGCCCACTGTACTGACATTTTACATATCTGAGGAAGCTGCTACACCACCAAGAGCTGGTGCTTTCGCTGCAAGTTACTTTAAGTTTCTCTTTAGCATTTTAGACCATGAATACTTTCTCTCTTCTCTTCCTTGCAGACTTCTAATTCACTTACTAGCAGCCCCGACACCCATAGATTTAAAACCTAGTACTATCAAGGAGAGCAGAGAAAAAATAATAAAAAATAAGTCTTTGTCCCTAGCATTCACATAGCAATGGCTATTTGTGCTACTTTTAACAGGCAGAACCGTGATGAACTTTTGTTGCTGCTCTGCATCTGTCTCACAGCTGCTCAGCAGCAGAGTACGCTGATTCTGGTGTTAGGGCCTGTCAAGTCTCTTAATTTCAACAATAAAAGCAATTCATGAAACGGTTACTCTGGATCCAAAGAACTCCTCTCAGTGCACATTCCTCACACGTCATGAAAACCAAATTCAGTGCACAGTATTTAGCCCCTGGTACAGAAAGTCTTGTTCCCTTTTTACGCTAAGATCTATGTAACAAGCAGGCATCCCACTAATGCTCACGAGAGAACAGAGACCAATATATTTGTGCTTTATACCTTTCATATAAATTCCAGAAAAACGCCATTAAGTACATTTCCACCGCAGAGATCATTATGTAAGAGCCATTAAAAATAAACTTGGGGGAGATGTGGTATTAGAGCCTTATTTTCCTACTCACCAGCACTCGGTATTCAGGGTAAGAGGATATTAGACTTCGTTTAGGTGCAAACCCATAAGCAAGTTTGCAGCTGCATTTAGGCACAACAGAGACACGATGTTGCTACAATGTGCAGAAGATTTTTCCCCTCCCCAGGCAGGCTTGGCCCCGAGTCTGCTATAGGAGTGTAGGCCCAAGTGATGGGCTTGCCAAGTATGGATACTACACAGAACTAAGAAGATAATTTTGTAACTTAAAATTATAGGTCATTCTCCTAAGCTGTCAGTGAGACTATTTTAAGCGGTAGAGAAAAAAGTGGGTTTTACAGCATCTGTCATTGGCAAAGATCACTACTTCAGTACCCAGCAGTTAGCAGCAGCAATTACACCATGACAAGGTGACTGTATTTTTACTTGCTTCTATTTGTGGCCAAATTAACCCCTTTCAACTCTACAACACACACAACTTCTCAGTTCTGGCCTAGAAATCTGTATTTAACGACTGACCAGTGCTAAGAAAGGCACTGCATTCAATGTCATTACAACTCTGGACAGATAGTGAGAAAAAGTTCAGTCAGCCTCAAAACGTTTCACTCGTGCAAAACGAGCTTCCCTCCTCGATTTTGCTTTAGCACTAGTTAGGAAAGAAGATTTTACATCCAGGTTTACAACCTCTAATCATCATTCTATTCTGCTGGATTACAGAACTCCATTTTCAACACTATTTCCAATTTAAACAGTATATACCTGTAACTCCTAATTTAAGGATTTTAAGAGCCGACTAACTGCAGTAAGCGCCCTAACCATTTGTAGCATCTTCATTTCTGGGTTCCACATAGGTAGCCAGAGACTTAAACTGCAGTATTCTGTCTCCCTGGGATGCCAGCAGAGATCAGAAATCCATCTAAATACACTTACCTGAACTGTCTGTCCTATGAGATGCTTTGTTCTTCCCACCTTTCTCTTTGCTTCCTTTCGTAAAAGCGGCCAGCTTTGTAGGAATTTGCTGCTGCACCGCAGCTGGTTTCTGTATCTGATTAGTTGCACTCAGGAGATGGATTGGCACTTCATTCTTCAGCGGAAGAACGGGACGATTCTCCAGGGTGGTGCTGTCCCTACGAACCAAGTCTGGCCGCTCCAGGTAATCCAGCCCAGGGACACTGACTCTCACAGAGGTTTTCAAGGCGGGTAGAGATGGTTCCACCCCTTCTCCATTGAAGCTAACGGAATGACTTAGCATCTGGCTCTACGTGAAGAAAAAGGCATTCTAAGTCAAACGGGTGTTTGCACCCTCAGACACAGGGAGGAGAGTCTACTCTCAGCCCTGAGAACATAAAGCATTTTCTAGTGAAAAATGCAACAGGTTAGATGAAGGCCAAAGCACACTTGCAAATACACAGCAGAGCAAGATTTTAAGTCCTTGACCACTGAAGAGAAGCTCAGCAGCTCCTGGCTGCTTCATATTGCACCCAGCAAAAGGAACACAAAAGCATGATGCATTAGGTGGTGACAGGATGGACAGAAAGCAGGACCGTAGGACATTAACACATGAGCCAATTTAATCAGACTCTCAACCTTCACATTTTGAAACATAGGAAATGTTTTTAGAAATCAATTGTACAAAATGTTACCTGTGTAGCACACCTTCCGCGATCACCTGCCTGCAATAGGGCAGTGTCTGTATTAAAAAAATCCTGAAGGATGTTTAAAAATAACTTATTCTCTACCTTTTTCAAAAACATACTCTCATTACCAAATGTCTGGGTGAACCTCACAGACACGGGGAGAACTGCCAAGCTCTAACAGTAGCCATCACCAGTTATTTCAGATGATGGTTCCAGGAGCCCAGTAAAAAGCGAACACGGGTTGGTGCTGCGAAAAGGGCAACCTTCATTCAGAGCCAAGCAGGTTAACAGAAGTGAAACTCCAAGAAAATTAATTCCCCACCTGTCCCACTTCCGGGGAGAATGTGCCTGACACTGTGTTCTGCTTCTTCAGCTTCCTTAGCTGATCTAGACGCTCCTTCTCTTTCTCAACTGCTCTCTGAGCTTCCCGCAGTCTCTCTAGGTCGTGCTGATAAGCCTCTCGCTGTCTCTCGAGTTCTTCCCTCTCCTGATTCAACTTCTCTCTCAGCTGCCGAGTCTCCTCTTCACGCTCCTGCAGCTGAGCTTCCCTGATGTCAAATTCCCTCTCCTGACGACTCCTTTCCCGATCCAGGCGTTGCTGCTCCAGCTTCAGTTGGCTCTGAAGCTTCTGTACATTCATCAGCTCTTCTCTCTGTTTTTCAAAGTTCCGTTGTTTCTCCTGCTCCAGCAGCAGATTGCCTCGTGTAGACTGCAGCCGGTATTGCTTCTCCCGGTCAACCATGGTGGCTCGTTGCATCTCGATGTAGCTGTCCTGCTGAGATATCACTGCCTGGAGGGGAAATAAGTTCAGCGTAAGGCACATGGGCTCAAAAAACACACACAGCTAAACGAAAGACAAGAGCATCTACCAGGTTAGAGACTTTTGTCTTCAAGAGCAGATCTAACTTCCAGCTTGGTCAGCCCATCAGGACTTACCCAGTGCTGAAGATGGTTAAGCGAGGAAGTTATGCTTACGTATGTCAAAATGAACATTCCTTGCACCTAGAATTATTACTCTAAATCCACTCACAATATTGGGGATTACAAGGTTACAGTAAAGTCAACTAATACGTGCACACATGTGTGTAGCAACCACTTTAGGAACTGAGCGCGGAGAGCAGACAGAGCTCAAAGTAGCAAAACAATTGCATTTAAGGGAGCAGGAAAAAGGAAGCAATTACTTAAGACAACAGATGTAACACTTCCTTCAAAATACCAGACAGAGTACTTGTTTCCTCGAGTCTCAGGTCTTAAATTCTGCACTCCACTCTAGCTTTAGGGGATATTTTCAAGGTAGCTCCTCTCCACACCTGCATAAATTTTACTACATTTAATGCCTAGCAAACCTCGTGGATACTAAATAGTGGTTTACCTGAAGACTGAAGAGCAACTGTAACAGCGTTTGTATTCTTTGGACAAGCTGAAAAGGAGAGGAAAGACGTTAAGACACTCGAGCAGAGTTCTGTTTTGATGTCTTAGACTTTTTTCTTTTGAAACTGAACACAATCAATGGTACCTGTACAAACCCGCACACAACAGGAGCACAGCCACGAGAGTACCCTAACACAGTAACAGCCAGTAGAGCAACACACAGGCACGATGAATTTCACTATATTAGTCCTTGCACAGGTGTAAATCAGTGCCCAGCAAATGGCACTGGGATTCCAGTGAGGAATCTTCATCATCAGTTTTCTTCACATGAGCTATTTAATGAACACGTCCCCCCATTCTCCAGCACTGAATCACTACACAGGTCTAGCACTCCTGAGAGATTCGGGGGCAAGTTTTGTTAGTGAGCTGAGGACATGCAGTCCTGCCAACAACGCCGGTAAAATGGTTTAGCCTAGACACCCAGAATCCACTTTGTTTTCTAATGGGATTTTCAGCTCTGCGTTCACAATTTGTTAGAGTCATAAGGTACAGGCTGTTAACCTGCTTGTGGTTCTACAGACATCAAAAATACTGAGTTTGTTGGTGGGTTTGTTTTGTTTTCGCATGCTGTTATTCTAACATGGCTATTTGCCGTTAGATTTCCTGACAGCAGGAGTAACATACCTGAGACTCTATGGTGGGTTGCACACCGCTGCTGTCATCCAGCCTCGTTACATCACTCTGTAGAAAAGACAAAACCAATATCTGCACTAGAGACACTTGTTGGGCACTGGTACTGCTGCCAGAAAAAGCTGGAAGGGTTCAATCTCATGAGGGAACAGCGTTTACCAGTGGAACAGAGGTTATTCCCATACACTGAAATAGATGCATGGTGATTGAAGCCAGAACTAATGGGACAGCATCAAGCAAATAAATATAAAAACAAACAATAAAGCCTCTCAAGTGCAAAGCTATCAAGTTCCCTCACAAAAGAGCCTTAACAGAGTCCAGGAATCTGACAGCCAAAACTCTGTTACAGTCCAGCCCTACCAGCTACTAAAACTTTTAACTTTGTGAGATTTGTTCAGCACTGCTGTTATGAAGAGGAACAAAAAGAAATGCATTAAATCACACAGAAGCCCAACATACGGTTTGAGATCCTTCCTCTGCATCAGAAGGGAGGTCATGCAGTTGTACATCTGAAGTCACTGCAGGGCCTCTCCATTCCCACGGTCTCTGGTCACCACCACTGTTCTTCCTAAAACTGCCACCTGAAAGAAGAGTGGAGAATGAGTAGCCCACACCAGCACAGGGCCTGTGAAAATTCATTGCACAACAGAGGAAGCAGGGAGAAAAAAAAAAAAAAAGGTGACTTTGAAGGTAAAACCAATATGCAACTGCACGGCTTTCTTCACACTGATTCAACAGTGACAAGCAGGACTGCTCCAAAAAGTATGAAAATGAAGAGAGTGGATTAAAATAAATAGGGAGAGTAAGTTCAAATTACGTTATGCTATTTTAAGTGAAGCAACCACAATGTATGCATGAAAATAATCGTCTGTGGCTACCAGAATTGCAAGCTTGTAACATGGAATGCTTGTTCGAAAAAAATCTATTCAAAGCAGCGCCACTGTAAGTGTGAGAGGAGGCAGGGGGAAACACTATGCTGTGTTAAGCACCTACACTACCACAGACATACGTAGCCCTTCAGAGATAACAGAAAGTATTCTAGAGATTAACACCCAGTGAAATAAAGATCATTTTATTTTTCAATAAATGCATGAAGCAAAACTGGAGATAAATAGCATCTAGTATTTCCCCTCGTTTCATTAACTGATTAATCATCTGTGCCAAAAAGACAATTAATATTATCTAAGGAATCAGTAACCCTCTAATGACTCTGCAGATACAAAAAAGGGTGGAAAAAAGTTTTCATGATTCAGTAATAAAAGCAGGCAGCTCAATTCGAATTTCCTAGAACAAAAGTTCCATGTGGAGTTGGGGTAATCAGGAAGCACGGGTTAAGGTAATGCTCTCAGCGTAACACTGAGAGCTCTACTCTGCTCTCTAGTGTTGGTATCAGACGCCAAAGACAAAAGATGCAAATATCATGTGCTAGAAATCTGCTCTTCTCCTCCTTTTAGAGCCTGGTGAAGATTCCTTGTATCAGAGCCTCACTGAACTCATTGTTCTTATCTCATTCTCTGCTCAGAGAAACACACTAAATAGCTAAGAAGCTCAGAGGAAAGCTGAATGGCCCCTTTCTTACTTTTATTGGAAATTGGGGGACTACTGTCATATCCACCAAAGGTCTCTGCTCTCCTGGGGAGTCCCAACCCAGAGCCATCTTCAGGCTGACAGGATCCACCGCCGAAGTGAGTGAAGATAAGTTTCTGGAGATCTTCAGCTAGGAAAGAGGAGCATATGTCATGTAAACAGCCACAGCTACGCAGCAAGTCAAGTGCATCATGCTGACAAGCTAAAGAAACAAATTCAACCATCAAGCACATTAAAAGATTTAGCAGTTTGATAAATTTCCTGCAGCACAGATAGATTTTCCTTTGTGACTAGCTCTTTACAACAGGCTCTTCATATTGCAAGCCTTGAATATTTGGTTTGTTTTTTTTTTCCAAAATAAAATTCTGTTTGTGCTTTTTTTCTTTCTAGATATACTATCTTTAGATAGGCTATTTTAATACATAACCCTCACATAATATTATATTTCAGAATTAGTGTATTATTAGAGCACACAGTTACGATCTGAATAGATGTATCCTAAGATTCCACTGGTTGATCATTATCAGTAAAAAACAATCCAAGCTGTGAGGAGGTCCTCCACGTAAGAACACAGATGCATTTTGCCTGTCCTGCAGATTGTTTCAAAGTAGTATGTTCTTACAGGATGATTTTCAGGATCTGTACTTAGATCCTACGTGTTTATCCTCACATACACATTCCCACATTGCATTTTTACCTTCTGTCACTGTGGACTTCAAAATTGCCTCTCCTTGCAGATTTTCTGAGATATCACCCCGTAGAAGTAGCTTTGATCGGGATCCTTGGGAATGGTCTTCAAACCCATTCATTTCAGACATTTCTAGATAGATCTGTTGCTTCTCAGTTAGACTTTGTATAATCAGGTCATCTTTCATGTTCAAACGCTCTAAAGGAAGAAACAAAGTCAGTTCTACCTTCCTAATCACTGCCAGAGTACAATGTTCCATTTGGAAGATTATTATTCATTTTATGGTCGGAGCATCAAACACAGAGATGTAATTAACAGTTAAGGGGAAAACTCACGGAGCATACAAAGCTTATTAGACTTGTTTAACTTAACTATTTCTATATAATCTTGCATTACTCTGAAAGACTTATGAAGGAGAAACTTGATCACATGATGTGATCAAAGAATAAGACGGTCATAAATCACAAACGATGCCGAGAAGCAGTTCGTGGAATATATAACTAAGTCATTACCTTGAAAATCTTTTAACTTAGCAGCTCTTGCTTCAGCCAGCCTCCTCTCTGCTTCAGGTTCATTAAATGTTCCTCCTTCTTCATCAGGACAGCTGTAAAAAGGGAGAGACGTTTGATTTACACATTAGGTAACTTAAAATCATCTCAGGATTCAACCTGAGGCTTTTGCCTAGGATGTGGTTTATCTTGTGTGTCTATCTTCCTCCCTTGTCCAAATCCCTGTTGCATATGACACCAGCAAACAAATTTTTTAGTTTATTTTTTTTTAAAAAAAGCAGAATAAAGTCTTTGGCTGGGTTTTTATGATATCTTTACAAGTAGCTTCTTCCCAATGAATACAAACAGAATTGCATGCTTCAGTCTTACAAAGAAAGTCAAATGGATTTTTACGATAAATTTACATCTGTGAGTCCTGTTACAAAAAGACAGAGAAGCAACAAATCGAGCCTGCTAGGTCTCACTCATAATTTACCTTTCTACAGCTCTGCGGATGTGTGCCATCCAGGAATTCCTCTCCTCTTTCGAGCTTGTGTGAATTTCATACATTTCCGGTCCTTTTAAGGAGGCACTAATTAAGAACATTGCTTTTTCCTCATTAGCTACCTCTCTTACAATCAACTTTTGCAATGAGATAACTGGTGGTTTAGAGTCCTGTAAAACAAAATATAATTTATTGTACTACATTACATATGTTCTTTAGGGTTTTCTGCTTCCTAGCTCCCCCTGTCTTCCTAGTTATACAGTTTATTGCTACGGCCTCTTCACATGATACTTCCGACACTGTCATTTTGTACTCATCAACCAGAGATCAAAACTATGAAAACAAATTGACAGGAGGGATATTAGTTACTATCAAAGCTTCACACAGCATAGGTCCAATATATGCAGCCTAGAAGGATCCTCCCCAGAAGAAAACAGTTCTTTGTAACGGCTGAACCTTCACAGCACGATCCAGAGCAACGATAAGAAAACTGAACTGTGAGACACCAGAGCACTGGGCTTTGCCAGCTTCTCTGAGCAGCTGTACTGTAATTCAAGCCATGAACAGAGGTCACTGGAAAAACAGGATCCCTGAGCAGATTAATTTGTTCCTCTCATTTGCTTGATTTATCTATGGAGAAGTAATATCTAAATCTCAAATAAACTATATACATAAAAGGATGGGAAAACTCATCAGTCTACAACTGCAGAACATGTTACTGGAGGGAAAAAAATCCCTCTCATAAGCAACTGTATGATATGTGCTCACAGGAGGAAAAAAAGTTACTAGAGGACATGCAAACCAGGGCATGACCTCGCAGTGGAACAGCTATACTGACAAAGAACACCCAGCATGATCTTATTTCTTGGAAACAATGTTTTAGCCTCTGTGTAAGCTACTCACACTTAGCTCAAAGCAACAGCAGTCACAGAAAACTGCCACAACAGTCGAGACGCTTTACATTAACAGGGTGATTCTCCCTTCTATGAACTTGCTCTTCTGCTCATAGCTCAGATGCGTTTGGCAAACAGGGCAGAGTTAGTCTATCAGCCTCAACGTCATAAAATGAAGCGTTGTTCAAAGATTCACCTAATGCTGTTCAAGAAGAAACAACTTCCAGTCCTCCTGATTTGTGAAATTATCCCCATTCCATGCATTAGAAGGGTAATTTGAAAAGCAGCTGCTTTTACAGCCCTGAGGTCACCAAACTGGCTTTTGCCATTAGAATTCAGCTCTAATGTTAAGAGTCTTCAAAAAACCCAAACCACCCAAGAAAACAATTACACAAAATACTTTCTCTGCTACTGGCTCTCTTACAGCTGTAACTGAACTAGAGCAGGACAAAATGTACACAATTAACTGCTCTGAGGATACCTGTGGAAATGCCCTAGAAAAGCAAGCAAATCCACCGAGTGTCCAGAGTGCTGCGGTAATTGCATTCCCATTTAGTGCTTATTACATTTACTTCAGGAAAGTTCTCTGCCCCTAGTAGATCTTGGGTTACTATGACCACGGTTACCATGTCCCTAACCAAACGGTGATGTGGCAGCTAGAACTGGCTGATGCAAGGGAACACTATTTTGCACAGCATGAGGGATTCAACAAGTATCAGAGCTGTTTCAGAACAAGTGATTGTGTTGTGTTCTGGCTGGTTTATTAACTCAATTTTTCTCCTGAATCTATCAAGTACAGGACATCTCTAACCGTATTTCTTTCATAGTTACTGTCACTTTCTTAAATACTCCAAGTGAATGTATTAAATAAGGAGAACAATACCTACCACTGATGCAAACATATATTTTTGGTCCTTTTCTTGTAAGAGCAACAGTACATCAGTTAACAGGACTGCCAGAATATCTACAGTAACAACAGAGAAAAAAAAAAAGAAAAAAAGAAAAAATATCTTAAAGCAGAAAGACTGGTCCAGACTAAAAAACCAAAGCACTTGAGTTAAATTTCCTGTGGGTCAGGGAACAGCACGTCAACATCTGCAATACTGAGTCTGCTACTGCCTTCCACCTGGGTTGCCCACGGACAGCTTGCACTCGTACAGAACCAGCACAATACGAACAGAGCTGATGTAAAGCTTGAAAAGCCCTACACAGGCATCCTGCACATCAGCTCAAACACTCACGAGGCAACACGTCTCCCTCAACAGTAGATTCTTCTGGAACTGCAGCTGTTCACTGTGCCACCTGCTCCTGGCTGCAATTCATGTGCTATTGAAGCTTCTCCTCGAACACTTGAACAATGAAGCTGTTAAAACATTCACTGACGGACACTGTTTTGATTTTCTGGCAAAACAGACATTACGCAGAACGAAGGTGTCATGGGATTGACACGACACAATTTTTCAAAAGTGTGAACCAGAGCTCGCACAAGATAATGCCTTTCCACAGGAGACTAAGTCAGGATGACTCAAACCTTTGTCATTTATCTAAAGACCTCCCTCTTGAATTGGAAAGTAGATCAGGCAGATAATAAGCAAACAGCATAAGGAACTTAGCACGCACCATTACAGAGATGCTTATTGGACAAGCCAAGAATAGAACAAGTGCTATTTCCTCCAATATCCTATTAAACAAGCAGGTTATTGTCATCTTATTTTATACTCAATCGATCAGTAATAAACAGTTACTAAAAAATAAATAAAGATCTTGCTTCCTAGCTGAACTTCTCCCATTCCTGGTCCTTTACCTTTGAGTCGCCCTGACGCAGCCTTCCAGTACAGCATCCCATCCAGTAGAAGCCGCCTCCGTCCCATGTCATCCTTCCGGAATAAAAGGCCATTCTTGCATTTTCCAGACGATTTTAGCTCCATTTTATGCATGATCTCTTTAAGGCGCTGCCCCTTCTCGCATTCATTTACCATGGCATCTACATGAGTGATCGTGTCCTTAATTAAACTAAGGGCCTGAGTCAGCTCTTCATAATCCCTAGTTCCAGCTACGAGAAAAAGAATAACAATCAGTCACAATTTCTACTCTGGAATGCAAGATATGAGCCACTCACACATCTGTAACATGAAGGTTCCATACTGAACATCTAGCAGCATTTCCTAGGAGGGTAAGTTTAAGAGTAAAATCAAATATTTGAAAGCTCTAAATCTCTAATGAACCAACAGGCTTAACTACTACGGTTTTGTGGTTGCAGACTGGAAGCTGAAAACTGGTCTTGACCCTGCGATGAGGTGAGACCAATCTGAATCTGCATCTATAACAGCATCTGCAGCTAACGAAGAAGAAGACAGGTATAAGGCGGTACCACCCCGCCCCTCCTTATCTGAGGAAAGAACATGCAAAACGTGGGAGTAAAAGGACAAGCAGGCAACTGCGAGTCTTCTGGGAAAGACTAAACAACCTACCTTCTGTATTCTGAATAATGCGTTCCACCAAGACTGGGTATTTGGTGATGCGCTGTGTTACTAGAAGGATACACTCCTGAACACCAAGTCTCCTCACAATGGAGTAGTTGCCAATTTTCTAGAAAACAAGACAGACTCAGCACATCCATTGTACCTATTGCTCTTCTAACTCCCTCGCCTCTCCACTCACACATTTTCTGTCTCAAAAAGTACAGTCAGACACAGCACCACCAGATTAGCAGCACTCTTTTTACTAAAGCAAAACTCCTGAAAACATTAAGAAAGTTTCTTTTATTCTTGGAAAATACTGTAGGTATTATCTTCAACTACTGTTAACTAAGCCTGGAGGCAAGCAGAGGAAGTTTCCAAGCTGAAGTGTTTGCCTATTTGCTAAATGATTGCCTTTTCTAATAGGATCAGTCCTTAAATATAGAGAAAAGCACTACATTTTTAAACTCAGACCCAACCACCTAACAGCCAAATTAGGTCAATAATGAATAAACTCAGTGTTTGCCAGTAGGCTGATCTACAGAAACACATTTCTGTTTAGAAAGGGAAGACTGCAAAGCATCAGAATCCCATTAGTTAGTCTGACTGCAGGTGGAGAACAAACCTGACAGCAGAACACAGTACCGAGGTCCTTCTTTACAAGGACTGAGGCTACATATTGTTAAAATCTGGTCACATTTTTAGTGCCTTAAAAGTAAAGGGTGCTCACTTTTAGAGACACCTAGTTAAGAAGGGCTGTAAGTACAGAGCTGCGGTGGAAAGTTCACACAGTATCACTTACTGATGACTGGAAAATGAGAATACTTAGGACTGTGCAATGCCATCTGAGATTCAGGTTACAGGCTTTCACTCTGGCCATGTCTCCTCAGCCCTTCCTATTAATTGCACGTTACCGTGTACAGCAAATAAACAAACCACCTTGGAGCCAATCTTCTGGTTTTAGAAAGATGACATAATGGGCAAAAGTTGACTAAAAGTACCTGCTTTTTCTGTAGTAGTTCATCAGCAGCATTTATCATTGATTTAATTTATTGTCAAGCCAATTTACAAAGACGGCCACACAGCAGGGCAAGAGAGCCATGCACAGAACAAATACTCTGTTCCCCAGTCCTATGTGCTCTCGAAAGCCTTCCTCAAATTTAACACCTGCTAATTGTGGCTTTGTGTCCAAACACCTCAAAAAGTCTAAAATACAAGAAGCTAATAACTCATCAAGTAACAAGAACGTGCCTCTAATCCTGCTCATTCAAAAGGAAGAGATCTTCACATACAAAATAAAACCCAAGGCAGTCAAGTATATTTTACACAGTTAGAATGGGAGACTTCTGGCTGTTGTTTACCTTTATTAAGTTTTGGAACTTCTTATTGCTTTGGAACAGGTCTTTATAGTGACTAACAGCTTCATTGTGTCCACAACAGAACACACCATATTTTTCTTTCATTCTCTCCCCATTTTCACCTGAAAACTAATTGGAAATACAAGAACGAAAGACACGAATCATTAAAGGTAAACGTACCTCCACTGCAAGACCCAGGTTTAATGGGGATTTATGGTAAATGATTTCTGAGATATTTCTTCAATATTTCAATTTCTTCTGTACCAGAAACAAGAGATTTATGCCGTGACATCTGACAGCTTGAAATACCACAATATAACCAAACATGACATGATGGTTGTAATTACGAGAATTTTTTACGGCTTTCTAGGCCTCTGCACTTTAAAAGACTGAGGACTGTAAAGGTTGAAGGGCATGATATATGAAAGAAATTGTTGCATCCACACCATAGCAGAATAGGTGCTAAAGCTGTAATGAGTTCAAAGAAACTTTCCTTCTTGGTCAGAGCCAAGAAGCTGGGCATTAAATGCACAACAGTCATGCTTGGGATGGACACAAGGAATATGCTACTTTACTTTTGGAACAGATGAAAAATAGAACTACACCCTCAGCAGTCACATATCCCATAACATGCATATGCACATGAACAAAGAACATTTAATGAACATTTATTAATATTTGGGACCAGGTATGTTAATTGGAGTCATGCTCACACATCACACTGGGAAGATAATCTTAAACTCAATAATAAGAATCTTAAACTCAATAAATTTATCTTTGCATAACATAACTTTAACCTCACAGTTTGCTTTTTAGAAAGTTGTGTCGACAACGTTGGTAGAATTTAATTCACACCTGTTTTATCAAGAGGTCTCCAATGTTCTGGATTATATAATTTCGGTCACTGCCTTCCTCCAAGGATTCCTTTCGTCGCTCCTTTAATTGGAGCAGAAATTGTCCGTGCATCTCCAGCAGCTCATCCACACAGGGGAAGAGCTTGTTGATGACTGCATTTGGGAACTGCAGCTCCTCTCTCATGGCTTTGGAGTACACCTTCAGCATTATTTTCAGTGTTCTGACATGGTGCATTTCAGTCTGCATTAGTTCTGGGCAAGGAGAAACAAACAAACAAAAAATCAAGTCATTTATATGCCGTACAGTGACTGGCGAGGTATAAAAGAATAAGCTCTGAAAGGCACCGCCTTTTGTAGCATCTTCACCACAACCTTTGCATCGGTGATGCGAGACTCCTAAATCTGCCCTGTTAATCTCCCAACCAAACAGCGACTGACCCTACTTACTTGACGACATTTCCCAGTTACAGCTGAGTTATTCCCTAATTGTCTAGCTGGCCATTGCTGCTCACACAGGCATACTAAAAAATATAGGTTGCTTAAAACCATTAACAGTAGGATTTATGCACACTAACAGACTTGAAAATCTTCACTCAAGTTTAGGTTTCAAGCACAAGTCAAAATGGGGGCCAATAAAAAAGATTTCTGCTTTGTTTCAAAAACAGTGACACTATGAAATAGAACAAGTTGTAAGAATAACAAATCCTCTTACCATAAATGACATCTTGCCTTTTTATAACGTCTTTCTTTTGCCTTTTTGCATAAGGCTGTTCCACTGCAACACTCCAAGACTCTGCCTCAAACTCATGAGCATCTGTTTCTATTTCACTTCGAAGGGATACAGAATATGCATCTAAACCAAAACCACATTTAATTTCAATTATTATACAATTGTTTCCCACCATATTCCTCATTACCATCATTAACAACAACAGCAAGAGTAAAAACATCTCAGTGCTGCTTTAAGACTGTGTGAGAAAAATCCTGAAAAGCACAGAAATTCCATACCTTCCAGAAAAATGGAGTCTGCTGTTGAAGGTGCAAGCGAGACAACATCATCTGAGGTCTGCTTAAATTTTATAAAGCCTGAATCCCCTTCATCCATGTCTCCTGTAATCAGTCTAAATGGCCAAAGAAATGAGACCAAGGGACCAAAACAGAACATTAACATTTTTAAAGTTGTTTGACAAAAAAAATAAACCAAATTACTAGCATCTTTCCGAAACCATAGTGCAATTAAGTTAAAATAAATACACAAAAGTTATCGTTGCACTCCAACATTAAGCAGTCAAATCAATTTAGCAACTCCATCGCTGAAATATTACAGTTTTAATTAGAGCAGCATGAGCAAGTATGCAACTTCTGGTATGACATTTTAAGAAGACATCACCTAGTGACAAGCCATAGCCCCCCTTAATAGTAGAAAAGGCACTTTCACTGAGGAGGGAGCATAACCGTGGCACATAAAAAATAAGCAACTGCTTAGAAGAGCAGGCAGCTTTGAATTTGTCTACTACTTTAACAAAGGTATCCTGCAATTTAAAACTCTGTCATCTCCTATACTAATCAGAACCAGCACAAGCTGGAGTAACTGAACTCAGAAGAGATGACTGAATTTCAACAAGTCTGAAGACAAATATACCCATGAAAGCCACATTCTCGGCAGAGATACTCAAATATTGCCCTATTTTATATCTTTCATGACAGTACGGAGAGGCTAAAGACAAGGTGATTTAAACAGACAAAAAAGCACACTGTTCAGGGAAATTAATTGCAGCATTAAAAGCTCAATAAATCTCTTTTGAGCCTGAAAACCAATCTGAGTTCTTGCTTTAGCTCTGAAATTGTTTTCCTTCTCATGTTGGGGAGGGTAGGGGTGGGCAGCAGAAGCTACTGATTGAGAAAAGAAGCAGTTTACTTACCCAAATTTATTAACAGCTCCTGCAGTATTCAATGACGACTGAGAATTTCCTCTTTGGGCGATAGTCATACCGAGATTCCGTGATAGTACTGGGGTGCCATCCGGTCCCAAGAGAAGACTTCGGGGCTGCTCCTTCAAAGAAGCTGCTAGAGAGGCAAAAATTGAATTGGTACTGAGAAAGTGAGGTGTACACTGCAGATCGCCTGCTCTCAAACCTCTCTCTGAATGCGGACGGAGGACGGACAGGATCTTGGATGTCAAGAGCTCATTGTCCAGAAAAACATTCTCATTCCATTTTCTTGAAAAGGAACCACAAAAAGACAGCTCGGGATGAGCTGGAATTGTATTGCTCCTGCCGCTGCTTTTTGAATTTGTATTCCCCATGCTCACTACCGGCTGCCCTCAGACTTGGCACAGTAAAGTGGCCCCAGAGATGCACGGTTTTTATACTACCTGTGATCCTTCTAGAAATGTAAAGCTGCCACTTAACTTACAGTATTGGCTAAATCAGCAGGTCTGAAGTGCAGGAAATTGGTCCCTACTGTGCCCATTTAGTGTGGAAATTGCAAAGTATCTTCTCCTTTAGTAAAACACTAGAACCTACACACAAATTATTCACACCCTACCACATAAGGGCACAGAACATTTCATGGCAAACAAGAAAAATCTGAGATCACATAAAAACTGCAAGTTCTTTGCAACGCTTACTGCTACACAGGGATTTATATCTGCATGCACATACACTGAACATAATAGATACTGGAGCTAAATTTAATTTTAATACCGCAGCTTTTTAATGCTTTTCAAATCTGGGCAGACTGTGAACTAGAAAGATATTTAAAACTTTAATCACTATTACACAATACATGGAAGACTGTAATAGACTTATAAAAAATGGAGACAATTATTTAGCACTAATGTCTGTAAATGAATGATAAGGAACAGGAGACAAAATACATCCTTTTAAAAAAGGAACTTCAGAGAAGTCAGAGATGAAGAATCAGCCAGACGATCCTTAAACTTATCGATGACAAGGTCTGCAGCTGCCCTTTTGCCAAAGGGCTTCTGAGGACATGGGAGTGGAAGAGAGCTCATGGATCCTTGAACCCAGGACTCTGCTGCTGTGAGCAAGTTTTGTCTTACACCCAGCCTGAACTCCTCTCCCAGTGCTGGGTCCAGGGGGCTGCTTCAGGACCACGCTCTTGTCTATAGCTCCAGCCAAGGTTTTACACTTTTTCTTGTTAAAACACCACCGATGTCTACCCACCCCCAAGAGTTCCCCTTCCTTAGTCTGCGCTCCTCAGTGTGCCTCCACTAACATTTCTCTCTCCCTTTACTTCTGCCTTGCTCACCTGAATACAGCTCAATCAAGGCGTTCATGTTGCTTCTTACGAAACAGGTTTTACTGCATTTCTTGACATCCCATAGTCTACATCTGCTCGTCTCTCATTTCATCTTCCTTGAAGCAGTTGACTAAAACCGTGGTAGGGCTACAGGGGAGGCTTCATCAACAACACTTAACAGGAATTACATCGCCACATCTTTTCCTGTTGGAAGTTCCTTTCCCAAAACTCGTTTTGGTTTGTAATCTGCTGGCTACACACACAGCACATGCTCAGTCTATAACAAACTGGGTAAACTGAGTCCTCTCCCATCATCTTCAAGTGATGAGCTCCAAGCTCGTTGTCCCAAAAGAGGAGACTAAGTAGGCATTAGCAAGATTTGAAAAGGCGTAATTCTTAAAGGCTTAATAATAAATGTCCTCTCATCTCCATTTGGGCAAGTATTGAAATAATCTGCCATCAAATTCTCTTTGTGGGCTCCACAAGCCTAGAACAAAGTTCTGTTTCACACTGGTATCTTCAGAGGCAAAATGCTGGGAGAGGAATGGGGAGGAGACCACAAACAACACAGTCTATACCTTTCTTACAACGTATGTCTCTTATGTGGATACAATACCTTCGGGCTGTATTGCTGGGCACTGCAGCCTGCAGTGGGATACTGTGGGTAAAGACATACAATGCTCATGCTATTAGCTGTTCCCTTAAGTTCCAGCTCCTGCTTTTGACTATGGAAAATAAGCACTGGCTGCCTAGCAGAGTCTGCACCGACAAAAAGCCATTTTCTGAGTTCAATTAGCACTGTCTGCACACTGCTGAGAGTTCGTATTGATCGTTGTTAACCTATCACACCAGACCAGACTATATACCACAGAGCTGTTTCAACGACAAACCCTACAGCCAACTTTTCCTATTTTCATTATTCCTTACTGTTTCCTATTTTAGCCTTTGCACTTTCCCCTAAATGCACAAAAACCACTCTCAGTAATGCAAACAGCCACTTATCCTTTTATAACTATTATTCCCTCTGCGCTACCTCTTGGTAAGAATCATTTCATAAAGAAGCACACTTTGCAATCCAAGTCGAAAAATACCCAACAAAAACACACGAAACACACACGGTAACACTCAGACATTCACACCAGTTGTGTTTCTTACAGCCCTCAAAGCAAACAAACGGACTGACTCCAAGGCAGAAAATAATTCTGCTCTAGTTATGGTCACCTGAGAGCCAAGAAGCCTGTTCTGTTAATGCAGACCTTGTAACATCTACAAATTAAAACACCATTTAAACCATATACCTGTGACCATGACAGTCTTTTCCAGTAGCAAAAGGCTATTTCAAAGCCTGTGCTGCAACAGAGCTGTTCTTTCTTCTTGCTGTTTTTTTGTCTACCAGATCCTTTTTCCCAGTTCGTTTCAACAAAGATTTATGTTCAGACCATTAGTGCTAGCTTGTCTTAGAGATTTCTAGCAACCACTAGCTGCAGGCAAGTTTTAAATAGACAATTATGAAAATCTGATGTAAAACAAAGTTCACAGTTCTAGTCTTTTCAGAGGCCAGAGAATAGACAATCAATGAAAAACGAGCTTATTGATCCCTTTTCACCATGATATTTTGAGGTTACACAGCAAGAAGGTATAAAGAAAAATAAAAAGATAAAAAGATAAAAACACACAGGAGATTGCTAGGAGCCTCTAAGCCATTCCCAATAGAAAAAAAAATGAAGCCATCTTATTAAAAGAGACCTTTTCTATACTTCAATAACACACTGTGTATAGCCTTTAAAACATATTAAAGAAAAAAATACAATCGAACAGATAAGCCTTGAGCACAGAAATCATTCTTTAGTACAAACCTGGGGAAATGCACTGGGGCGAACTTTGTGGAGATCCAGAAGGTCTGTGCTGCAAATCTTTCTGCTACAGGAGAAAATACAATATTCTTACACATACAGACCAAACTTTCAGTCCAAACTGAATCATATTTTTCCTATGACATAGCACTAACTGTAGTGAAGCTGTATGCTACTGAAAGTATAAAAGATCTGAAACAGTAATAGTTTTGAATTTTTCAGAACGGCATACAGACATTAAGTACAATCGAGTACAAATCCAACTGAATTAGAACCAAAAATGAAGTTACAGCTGAATTAAAGCTATGATAACAATTTATTAAATGAAAGCAAATCTTTTACACAGACACATACTTTGCTTCAGTTCAGTTTACAGCATACGAACTAAACTAGCCCAGTCAGTTTCAACAAAAATTCAGCCTGCCCGTTCAAAATTGCCTCTGTGATAATCTGTACAACTTTCTAGTCCTTTCAGCACTAGGACGTTACAGTTCATTGAGATACAATTTATCAAAGATGCAAAGAAACTAAGTAATATAGTCTGTAACAAATAGCTTTTCGGGAATCTTGCTTCACTTTGAGGATCTTATTTCTGATTTCATTCCTCATTTCAGTTTGTGTTACCAGTCCCCCTTCGCTCTTTTCAGGAGTGGTTTGTCAGGACTGATCCAACCATCAAAGTGTGGGAGATGGTAGAGAGTGGAAATAAAAGCACCAGAGCAAGTGAATTTTTCAGTTTAAAAGGAAAATGCACCATGTCCTGAGAAGTTCAAAAACCTCACAAGAACATTTCTGCCTTCAGAAGAGTTCCATTCTAAATCACCAAGAGCTGAAAGCACTTCTCTAACCTCTAATTGCCCAGGTTTGAGCTGTTCTGCTCTCTCTCCCGCCTCACAGTACTCCCATATCTGCTATCAGTCTCTGAAATCATTGACACTTGCAGATTAAAACAAACTAAAACTCCCTCAAGTACACTTAGTTATAAGGAGGAGGAAGCGATTTTCAAACCTAATACCAGAATAAAAAATAAAAAAAAAGAGAGATAAGACAGCCACCTGAAATCAGCCTGTGACCTCACATGCAATCACAGGCACCACGGTGACACAGATAAAAACCAAACAGCTTAGCAAGATATAAAGTTCATCGCAGTTCAAAAATGAAATCACTTACTCTGCACTGCTCAGCTAAAAAATAATTGACAATTGTTATAACCAAATTTTCTCCCACCTCTCACACTCTTCTATCTGCCTTGAAATGGCACAACTTAGTAAAATAGGGTGGCATAAAATTCCGAGGTACGACAAATCCAGCAATGTACCAAAGACAACGATGAGTTTGAGCATTCTTGCGTTAGTCACAGTTCCGGCAGACACAAGCAATGGTGAGCAGTTTTCAGTACAGCAATAAAATGTTTCACTTTATTTTTTTCCTACATACAATGTCATTAATTACTGGAATGATAAGTTAATAACCACGTCTTGAAGATAGAGGGCAAGATTCTGTCCTGATGCAAATTATAAACACTCGCTTCAAAGTAAATTTACTATCTTGAGCACTGTCATTATAAAAGAACAACAAATTTCAAAACCCACCTTGGGTCTGATACTGCTGCATTCAGCCAGTAAAGTCTTGCAGTTCTTATGGACATTCACTGCACAATCTGGAACACACACAAAGGAAGGGTCTGCAGTTATTCCTGTTATTTCCATCTAGGGAGAGGAAGAGTGACACATAAAAGATTTTGGAAGAGACGCAGAGTCAACTCATGTGTTTCAGCAAGAACCCTTGTGAATGTTCTGTTCCTGATTTCATACCACTCAAGCTTCTTCTATAAGACTCAGAATCATTGATAATGCAGTTCACACACAAAAGCACAAAGAGACACCAAGATGATGATCTCGGACTTGATGATCTTAAAGGTCTTTTCCAAACTCAATGATTCTATGATTGCAAGATCCTTCATCAAAAGCAGAAGCAGGACAAGAGCAACTCAGAGTTAAGGAAACCAGGATTCATTTCTTAAAAGAAAAAAGAGAAACAGAGCAAAAGTTGGAAGATGAACACTGTATCTCCCAGAGAAAAGCTATTTATGTTTAAAGCACAAATTAAAAATATTGAAGGTCTCTTCATCCAAACAGAACCACCCTTGTGCCTGGTGCCAACACTGGCGATCTGCTTTAAGGCTCCTGGCTAACATAGAAAAACGCTCACTTCTGTTTTCCATAATTACAGCAAAACTCTAAGCATTTTGCTCCTGTTCTCACTTGGCCCCAAACACAAATAAATTAACAGATATAAAAACAAGACAGAAAGACTGAGTGCACAGACCTGAAAGATGCTTACATGCTACGCAACTTCCACAAGTATGGGAAACAAGAGTAGAATACTGCACTTGGGAGTGCCTGCCACACAAAAAACATCCACAAGAACAATCACTTCCCGTAACTTCTCTCGTATTTGTGATATCTCTACCAACACCACACCCCACACAAGAAGACAAAAGGTCCTGTATCTAATTTCAAGTGTACATGCCTCTGCAGGTGTATGATAAAAATATATCAAAATTACTCACTTGCTAAAACCATAGAGAGAGTAACAAAGACATAAGATATTTCAGCACTGATAAGGTCTCCACCTTTCACTGAAAAACGAAGAGCTTGTTAAAAGACAACAACAATGTACTAGTTGACAACAGAAATCCCTTTCCTCCTGAGTCAAAGGAGAAAAGCTGTAGGACAAAATTCACCACACAAAATGAAATTAAAAAACATCTCCATGGCATCAAGCTGGGTTGGATGTGAGTCTAGAACAGAAGGGTTCCCTTCAGGGCACAACAGGGACAAACAAAGGAGCATACACACAGTCACTGCCCTCCCACATGGCCCCTTGCCCTGAAATCCTTCCTAGAGATGTATAATATAGTAATCTACAAATATTTTATCAAACTTTAACTAGACATTCATATTCCCTGGCATTTACATATCTTCAGTGACTACATTTGATAATTCTTTTCTGATTAATGATTAGTAGGACCAATTCTACTTCAAACGCTTGGGTACCTTGTTAAGGTAACTGTAAAAAGGACATAAATTTAAAAATATCTATGCATTTTAAAATCAGTGGACATCTCCAACAGTGCTGTGTAATAAGTTTCCTATGTCACTGAAAGATTCTTTACACAACAGGAGAGAACACGCTAGAAAACAGGAAAATGCTACAGAAAAGTCTCAGAAAACTGCAGTTGAATCCAAAGACCTGATTCTCAGAGAGGCTATTTGAAATGCAATCAATTTCATGAATTCCAAGTAGCATTGTTATTTTTGTCCAGAGAAGAAAACTGACAGGAAAATCAGACTGTTTCATAAGCATACTTCATTTTACCAAATATACGCCAGCTTTCCCCATTCGACACACT
>NW_009713554.1:0-2673 GCF_000703405.1 Apaloderma vittatum | reverse complement strand
CTGAACCGTGCACACTCCAAGTAAGGACGAGAACAAGGGTTTGGGTACTAGTGAATTTGATTTCCTTTTTCTGCATTTAAGATCTCTTTGCATTCTTTATTCTTCTGGATAGCCTCTCTGAATAGAGTATTAGAGAACTGCAGGGGTCAAGAGGACAGCAGAGAGAAGAAAGAGGGACAGAGCAAAGAAGTGACAGGAACTTGCACACACTGTAGCTGATAATTTAGGAGCAGAGATACAGAGGAAGGATTGTTATAGGTGTACAGAAGTAACGGATATCTAACACAGGTGTCTAACCAAAGAAGAAGAGAAGCATCAATAAACTCAAAATTGACAAATACTTTTGCATGTAACATCAGTAACCACTAGCATTTAGTCTTATTCAGATTAAGAACTTGGTTTCTCTTGTTAATTGAGGGTAATGAAATTAATATCCAATATAATTACCTTATTAAAGGGATGCTTTCCCAAAGCCTTATAGAAACCAATTTACAACTTAAGAGCATTTTATTGGACAACACATTACAATGCCCAAAAGCGTAACGCTGATTCACGGTATACAAGAGGCCAGTGCACCTAGATGGAAAAGGGCACACGAATACTCTTTTTTCCCCAGCTGGAATACCTTCCAGTGGATTAGACACTGACAATGTCCTATAATTGTCTTCCAGAATTGGATTCCAGGACAAATCTATGACTCACCAGATATTATGAGTATTATGACCCTGACCTTTGGTCTGGAATGGTTCTGCCCAGTAAAATAACTCTTAAAAGGCCATTTGCAAACAACTACCACTAACAGATGGATATGCTGTGATTAATCTAAAATTGAGCTACTGACTTCTTTTGTTCCTCAAGCAAGTTTTGGTGTTAATTTTAAGCTACAGATTAATAAAAGCCCCCACTTTCAACAGTTCAGCCAGGGACACCTTTTAACTGTGATTCTAATGATAAGAGGAGTTCAAGCACTATTTCAATGCTAAGGTATGAACCACTTATTAAATCCAGCCGGTAGAAGAAAGCCATGGACAAAATAGTTTTCTTGTGAAATTAATATTTCTTCTGTTCTCAAAGGTCCGATGCTGCAGACATCAAAAAGAATCTCTCCCCTCTTTCCTCACCCTTACACCACACAAGGTAATTCCTCTCTCTTGAACTGACAGTGGAAACAACTTGCATATGAATGATTAATATAGAACATAAAATCTGAATTTATACATAAGCCAAGAACTGGGAAACATTTCAGACAACTACAGAGCTCCAGAAAAAGCAGAGTGACTTTGTGATAAATCTCCTCAGGAAAGAGGAGGAGTTTCACTGAAACACAAAGAAGTTTCTATATTCGGTAAATTCAGATCAGGTATCTTCAGGAACTCGAGCAGATTTAACTTTGTCCCAGTTGCTCTGGTGATCCGTGTTTACTTGTTTTGCTCTTGCCTAATTACGAAGAGACAGAAACCAAAAACTGGAAGGGTGATGAGATACTTCACATTCTGAAGCAGAGACAGTCCACGCGGGAGAGCCATACCAAATTATCAAGTTTCGGCTCCCCTGTTGAAGCATTCCTCTTTGTCTCCAAAAACAACCTATAATTACTTTCTCACTGTATCTGGTTTTATCCTCAAAATATCAGATAGATGGATGGGGGGGGTGGAGTTGTGACATTCTCAACAATGCAAGTTCTAGTAGCCTCGGGGTTTTCTTTAAGCACAGAAACCCAAACCACAGGAGTGATCAACTGCTGTTTCTGGTTTTTAAACAACACAAAGGAAAACCAGCATATTAGGCTAAAAGAAACACGAGTACCATTTCAAGTCTCTCATGTTGATCCCTTCCCCCATTCTACTGGAACGCTACAGAACTGAAGCAGCAGCTATGACAATCATAAAAGGTATTTAAAATATTTCATAGGTAAACATTAGGTGGAACTACAACACACAATGTCTGATGGCTCCTGTTTGAGAGCCATAATTCACGGGTTAATATTTTTGACGTACCAAAGATAAACTACTATCTTATAACTTTTGGATTTTTTTAAAAAAAAAATATAAAAGCCACCTACAAAACTCCCTCTTAAGAGGCGAGGGAGAAGGAACAGAGAAGCAGCCATTTCTTCTCTTGGTTTTACACAGATGACACACAGCTATAACAATAACAAAACCACAGCACAAGCTCTTCAACCAATATTCGGAAATTGTGATTATTTATTAGAGCAGCAAAACCAAACACAGTACCAGAAACATTCGGCAAGTTATTTGTTTGAATCACTCCCCGTTTCCTCCCACCTCCTCCAAAATCCATCACCGCTCCCGGCTCCTACCCAGGTTTCCTTTAAAGCACATACGGGCTAAGCCTACAACCTGAGAGGATCTCCCGCTCCTCTCCCTAACGTGCCAGGCCCGTGGAATATTTTAAACGCGTCAATCACCACAGTTGTGGGTAAGAACGCCGAGTTGTTCTGGGTTTTTTTCCTAACACATTTAAGGTGTTTTTATGTACAATCCAGACTTGTCTCATCGCCGCAGCACCAGTGTGCAAGTAACCGAGGAGAAGCAGGATTGCAGGATCACAAGCACCAAGATGCTCAGCCTCAAGATGTGGCATAAAGCGACCCAGCCTCACCCCAGGCTGCTGCAGCTCAGCTCTCGAGCGCACACAGCCGTACCCCAGCCC
>NW_009713553.1:0-1773 GCF_000703405.1 Apaloderma vittatum | reverse complement strand
TTTCTCCTGGAAAAACTTTGCTGAGAACTCGAGATTTGGTTTCCAGGTGGCCCCTTGGCCCGAATCCCCGCGCAGGCTCGAGCCAGGGGGGTCAGCTCCCGCGGCGAGGCTGCGCTTTCTCTTGGCACCTCAGGGACTTCGGGCCATCCCATGTAAACATCTGGGTAGGGCGGCTGGTTTTTTTGCAGGGAGAAACCAGGGTTGGGGATATGGGATTAATGGGACTGCCTTGTGCTGGAGAAGAGCCCTTCCCAGCCCTTTCCATGCCCGCCGTGCCAGGGGGGTGGCCGGGGGACTGTCCCACCCCCGGAGTGGGATAGTCCTCGGTGCATCTGACTTGTGAGAAGTGTCTGAGGGGATGGACACGGTGGTTCATGAAGGTGTCGGCCGCTGTGGAGCAAACCCACATCCCCGAGAGATGAACTCGGCAGCAGATGAGCTTCCAGGGTGTATTCTCAGCAGGTGTGTAAAGTGTCGGTGCTTTGCTCACACCGGGAGGGTGCTGACAAATAGGCTCGTTCTGTCCCCAGGCCCCTGTCCTGCATTCGACAGCTCCCGTCACCCCCTGCTCCCGACAACGATGCACATAAGGCTTGGCCTTGGGGTGGCTGCTCCTTTCTGTGGTACCCAGGCATTTGTGTTCTCCGTTTTGAATCTCTTTAAAGGATGAATTGACCTTTATTTTTCTCTGGGATGTAAGAGCTGGGTCTAAACTCCAGGTCGTTACCCGCTTGAGAGCGTCATCGTGCACTAGAGTCACAAGTGACCCTGTTGCTTAAACCTAAACCTGGTAGCATCTGTGGAGACAACGATCCTGAGGTACCTGAAAGGGTGGTTTAAACCCCTGGACTTCTTGAGTCATTTGTGCTAAAAGTTCTCAAACTCCCCTTCAGCTTCTGTGCGATCACAGGTTTTGGCACCAATAGTCACCCAGAGGAAAAGGGTGATTTCGGTGGCTGCAGCAGGTGCGGGGGGAGCTTTGGGGGGACAGAGGTGCTGCATGGGGGGAGCACGGGCAGGGTTGGTTTTGTTTATTTTTCAAGTCAACGCACCACAAAGGGGCGCTTGGAACCCGGAATCGCGGATGGTTCAGGGTCTTGATGGATCTCCGATCAGCAGAGCTTTCACCAGAGCCTTGTACCCATCGGCCAAGACTCTGAAAGGAGCGATAACCCCATGGATCGGTGCAGGCTGGGGACCAAGCTGGTGGAAAGCAGCTCTGTGGAAAAAGACCTGGGAGTCCTGGTGGACACCAGGCTGACCATGAGCCAGCAGCACGTCCTGGTGGCCAAGAAAGCCAGTGGCATCCTGGAGGGCATCAAGAAGAGCGTGGCTGGCAGGTCGAGGGAGGTCACCCTCCCCCTGGTGAGGCTGCATCTGGAGTCCCGTGTCCAGTTCTGGGCTCCCTGGTTCGAGAAGGACAGAGGGAGCTGCTGGCGAGGGGACAGCAAAGGGTTACAAAGATGACCGGGTGACCAGAACATCTCTCTTCTGAGCAAAGGCTGAGGGACTTGGGGCTTTTTAGCCAGGGGGGTCTTATCGATGTCTGTAAGTCCTTACAGGGTGGGTGTCGGGAGGATGGGGCAGCCTTTATTTTCATGGTGCCCAGCGACAGGACAAATGGAAACGGCTTCCCAGAGAGGTTGTAGAATCTCCATCTCTGGAGAGTTTCAGAACCCACCCAGACGCCGTCCTGTGCGACCTGCTCTGGCAGGGAGGTTGGACTTGATGCTCTCCAGAGGTCCCTTCCAACCACTCTGTGGTTCCATGATC
>NW_009713552.1:0-336 GCF_000703405.1 Apaloderma vittatum | reverse complement strand
TTAGGAATTAATACATCAAACGAAAACCGTATTGAGATCGCTGATAGACCTATTCAAAATAGCCCCGATTATAAGGAATAGGGCTTTTGAACGAGCGAAGCTCCTAAGCTGCTTTGCAAAATAGCTTTTTCAGAGATAGGAAGATCAGCTGGGGAAAGGTAGAGCGACAATTAAAAAAAAAATCCATAGCTAGCTGAATAATTAAAACCTATTTATTCCAAGAAAGTCGTTCCACCGCGGGACCTGTTGTTTCCGGAGCGCAGTCCGGAGGGGTTTTGTCGGCTCTCAAAAGCAAAGGGCGCTCGGCAGTTCCACCCCAGTTCGGCCAGAGGCGAT
>NW_009713551.1:6724-12858 GCF_000703405.1 Apaloderma vittatum | reverse complement strand
CGTTTGGATCGTGCAGCTTCCCATAATAAAATCTAAGAGAGCCTTGAACCGCAGAGAACCCACGCTCTCTGGTCATCGCTTTAGTATTTATTTTGTTTCCCTGTGAGCGGCGTCGACGTAAAGTGAGTCGTCGCTTGATGTCGCGTCAGAATTGTAACAGCACATGCAGCTTGAAGTTCCTTTCGTGCCAGATCTGTTTAGTCTTTAGAGCTCTCCTTTCCAGCGAGCGTATACAGAAATACCAGGGTAAATAGCTGAGGCATTCATAAACTACCGCGTTGGATAGTTTGTCTCTGGATGTGTACAGAAATCCAGGCGTCGCTCGCTACGGCTGACATACTCCAGATAAGGTAACGCTGAGTGGTTATTTCTTTATTTTACATCCAGCCCATCGGGCGTAAGATGAAAAGTTCTTCTGGATGCATTGTAGCTGTTCGTCGTGAGGGAAAGTTTCACGTGAAAGCACAGGCACGTGAAAGCGGAGCTGCGCGGGCAGCGTACGGCTCGCGACCGGGCTGCCGGCTCCCGGACAGGTGACAATTAATGTTAATTGGGGTAGTGCTGCTCTCCTGTTTCTTCCCCGACTTGCCTGCCTTGCTGTGCACCTGAGTCCACGTGCAGCTAAAGCCAACGCCCTCCTGTGCCTCGGGGTGCTGGGACTGTGTTCCTTTTGGCGATTAAAGCGCTGAAATGGGGTGTTTGCAAGCAAAAAGTTGCTGTTGGCGATGCTAAAACCGCTCGGGGGTGGGTGTGAGGTTCCCAACGCTGCTGACAGACCCAGAGTGGGGTCTGTGTCAAGAGATGTGTAAAAATTAAGCAGAAATTGCTAACAAAAGGTTATTTCAGGAGGGCTGATGAAGGAAACCACTCTAGGGTCAAGGTCGACGTGTGCTGGGGGGACGCAGCATCCCCAAAAATGTGATGCCCTGAGCCCTCAAACCATCCCTTCGCTGCCTTTAGCCACACGCGGGGTTTTCAGTAAGCGACTGTACAATCTGATTTAAAAACCAAAAAGCGTTCCCCTCCCTGACCCTTTTTTATTTTGTTTTCTGTTTTGTTATTTGTTGGGTTTGTTTTTTCTTTTTTTCTTGTTCTTTCCCCCTTCCTGACCTGGGCCAGGGGGGAAGGCTGGGGGGGGAGCGAGGGTCAGCGCCGCGATTTTGGCGGAAGCCTCGCCTGGCCGCGCGCCAGAAATGACCTCATGACAGGAGTGAGATCTGGCAGCTCGATCGCGCCCCGCTTCCCCGTCTCGCGGGGTGTGCGAGCGTGTAGCTCCGTTAGGATTTTTCGCGGCGATCTTTCGCGGTGGAGGTTGGGGCGTTGCGGTTCCCATCTTTCTCTCAGGAGCTGCGGGCGTTGCATCACCGGCTGCGAGATGAAAAGTTTGTTAACGCTGCTTTTAATTCGTCAACTCTTCCATCGCTATCCCTCGGAGATGTCTTCCTGGCAGTATCATTGCTTTTCCCCGGTATTTTACCCCCTAATTGTTTGTTTTCTTGGTTTTTTTCTCTTTCCCACTGGTACCCCTCCATCTCCTGAAGCAGCAGTCAGACTGCCCGGGTTCCAGCGGTCGTTAACAGCTCTGCTAATTGATGTCTGCCTTCTGGCTCATTTGATGAGGAGATGGTAGGAATAAAGCTTTAGAGGCAAGGTAATATTTTGCGTGTAGTCAGGGATAAAGAAATACAGTGAGAAGGTGCAGCTCAGTCTGTGGACGCTGCTTTTTGTTATATTTAGTAAAAAGGAATACGTGGCTTTACTTGAGAGGGATGGAGGAGAAGGTTTGGGGAGCAGTACATTGTTTTTTCTTTATTTCTGGGCCGAGCGGTTCTTGGAGAGTTCTTTGAGTGGTTTCACCAGGAGAAGGGTGGTGGCACATCAGTCTCAGGAACTGACCACGGGCCGTTGGTTGTAGAGGGCGGACGGACATCACGTTGTCTTTCACTCCTGGCTGGTTGTCCACCTTCTGCCACTGAAGGGTTGTAACCAAAAAACAGGGATTTGTGGCCAGGCCCTTGCTGCTGTCTCCCACCTGGAGGAGCTCATCCGTGCGTGATCATCCCCGAATCTGGCTCCTGCATCCCAGGATCAGGTTTGAGGCACATCCATGCGCCGGAGCTGTGACTCCAGGGGAACCGTCTCTGTTAGAGCTGTGGATTCCTCTTTGGAGAAGGCGGGGGGAAATGGTCAGCGAGGAGGAAAAAAAAAACAAAAAAAAATAGCTATGGGTCTGGGGATCCCAAGGATGGGTTGGATGTGGACGCCTCTCACCCAGGAAACATTTCAAGCACTGGTTAGAGGTCAGAAAAAGGGAAAAATCTCACACCTAGGAGAAGGGAAGCAGGTAGAAACGTAGGAAATATGTTTTGCAACTGCTGTCTCGGAGCTTGGGGCAGCCTGGCTTCGTTTTGCCGCCGCGGGACGAGCAACCTGGGCGATGCTGGGGCCGCAGGGCAGGGCAGGCTGCGGCTCTCGGGAGGGAGGACAGGGATGCTGGTGCCGTGTCGGAAACAGAAAATGGCAAATAACGAGCACGGGGCTTCCTTCCTTTCCAGGCTCCGGCGAGCTCTGCCACAGCTGAGCTTGCCGGTGGATTTTCTTTATTTTCGGCTCATTCCGTGACGGGTCAATACTGCAGCTCTGTGCAAGGACTCTGGGCTTTCTATCAGCATTTGTTGAATTCCTTGATGGAAAAGTCGGTTGTTGCCAAAGTGAGTGTTTGAGTGACACGTGACCGAAGTTGGAGGCTTTTTTCCACAATTTTTAGATGAGCTAGCTGGCAAACACCCAAACTTGTGTTTTTAAGAATGCTCAGTGGCATTCCAAAGTTATCTTTCACTTAACCTCAGAGTACATAGTGCTTTTTCAAACTGGTATTATTCTAACCTTCTAACGTTATTTTTCTTACCACATAATACTATAAATCTTCTCTGCTCTTCCATACACATGTAGTATCTTGTAATGCTAATTAAACTGCACACTATCCTAATTTTGCTCTCATACTAATCCAATGTATTTTTCTTGACTGGAAGCCAAACCCTGAAAGCTTCGGAGCGTGCGAAGCTCTCGTTCCAGCCTTATTATATGCTAATGACTTTATATTCTAGTATCTTTCAACACTTTTGGAGAGGATGTTATTTTTGGAGGTGCCCGGCTGAGGAAGGTGACCCGCAGCGCGAGGGCTTTCCGTGGACGTAACCTCCGCGCGGCGAGAAGAGGTGTCGGGATTCGTTGCCCACGAGTCCCGAATGACAGCGAGATTTGGACGCGATTTCCAAACAGTTAACCGGGCAGAACTCTCGGCTAGACTTGTGCGTCTCCCTCGTTAGGCTCGGGGGAGCCGCGCGCCGCTTGCGTCCGCTGATGATGCCAGTTGGGCCTGAGCGCTGCCGCCGCGGCGGTAATTACTCGCAGATGGGTGGGTATGGAAACAAGCGCTTTCCAGAAGCCCAAATCAAACGCTGTTGTCAGTGAACGAGCTAAAACCTGCGACAAGGTTGCGCTGATGCAATGCCAGGGCTGTGACCGAGTTCCAAATGGCAAGTGCCAGCAGCACCTCCATGTCCCATCCCTGGGGACAAAGCCAGGGTTCAAAACCCCATCCCCTGGGGCGGCACAGCCTTTGTCCGGCTGCCTCTAATCCCTCTTTGCAATTCATTTCACCTCTGTGTCTCAGATCTCCCATAAGGAGGGGGAAGATAGCGAATGCCCCTTAAAGTAAAACCCACCTCAGCGGGACCAGCACTGATGCTCTCATGGTTGCCCCATGGTAGCTGAGCCGGGTGGTGCTGCTCGCCATGGACCTTGTCACGCTGTTTAATCAGCTTTTTTCTCCTGTCCTCTCTTCCATTTCTTGGTTTTAAATGCCATTGAGGTTGGCATTCCCGCTCGGAGAGCTTTGCCTCCACCCTCTGCTGCCTCACAGCCCCTGGCCAGAGAAGCTGATGGTCCTTCGTGGGATCCTTCCAGGCTCAGCAAGATGAATCCAGGAGATAATTTTCTGAGCAATTATTTCCTTCAGCCTTGCAAATATTTTTTTCTTTTTCCCCTGGAATAGGGAAAACTGGGGAAATCATGTAAAGCTGATAGCTGGAACTGTTGCTGACCTGCTGTGACACTGAGAGGACTAAGTTCAGACTCAAAAATGAGATTTTTCTTTTTATACTTCGGTTGCAAGGCGCTGCTGTCCCGCCTGTCAGTGCATTTCGCCTGGGGCTGCAGGAGTTGGGAGGGGGGTGGCTTTAATTCTCCTGCTTTCCCATCAAACATACCCTATGGCGGAAAAATCCCATCGAAATAGGAGTTGTTGGTCTGCAGCTGATGAGGTGTACCTGGAGAGCAGGACGAAAACACTTAAAGAAAATAGTTGGTTTTTTAACTGCAGCTGTTACTATCTTTTTAGTGATAATGAACTAAATTAGTAGCTTGGCTGCCTTTGAGCTATGGATGGGCTTGTTGGTGCTTGCGGGGCGGCGGCGTTAACTCTTGCTGGGGAGCCGGGGATGCTCTCCGAGGGATGCTGGGGCAGGAGCTGCCTTAGTCCGTGTCTCTGCAGTAAATTGAGGGAGGTTTTATCTTTTGAAGATGGAAATGAGACATTTTTCTGTGCAAAATGTAAGGTTTAAAGATGTTGCTTGCCATTTTTAAGGGATTGTTTTGTCTTTAGCAATGTCTTTATCCTCTCTGGAGGCTGCTGACCCACCCGCATCCCTTCCCGAAGCTCCTGTTGCTCTGCAGGTCACGCAAAAGCCCAGACACAGGAGCCAACTGTGTAAGATTCGAGCTCAGATCCTCAGGATTAGTGTTTTCCCCAGACACAGGAGTCAGCTGTGTAAGATTTGAGCTCGGATCCTCAGGATTGGTATTTTTGCAGCATTGCTCCTCTTTTCCGGGCTCTGGTGGTGGCAAAGAGCAGGAAAATAGTTGAAAAAAGAGGTTTTCCAGGTCCAGGCTCCTGTACCAGCGTTCCGAGGTGCTCAGGCAGGGAAAACATTTCTGATGTGACAGTGATGGGCTCAGAGCTGGGTGCACGGAATCAGCCCAGCGAGGTTAAATCCTGCCCCTGCAATAGCTGCTAGGGAAAAAATGAGACACTCAAACATTTTTAAAGCGGTCCTGGGTGGGAAGAAAACCGCAAAACAAACCCCCAAACCCACTGAGCCAGCTGTGTGAGATGGAGTAACCCCAAATCACTTGGTTCTGGTGCTGCTTCTGTTGGTGCTGAAGTATGGTTCTGGGGAGAAGTTGAGTTGCCCGAGCTCTGTCCTGGAGTTTTAGAGGGTTTGCTGGGTTTTTTTTTGGTTTTTTTTGCTTATCTTTGCTCTGCTCTAAGCGTGGGAAATCACAGGAATGCTGCTAGTGAGCAAGGTGTTGGGGTAGCAAAGCTCACGGGAGGATGGAGACCTCTCCTTGTTGAAAGCAAACAGGCAGAAACCTCTTTCCTTCCGCGTGCCTCCCTTCTAGGCTGCGCACGTTCTCAGGAATGAGTTTTCTCTCGTTTTAATTAAGCGGAAGATTCAGTGAGCCACAGCTGGACTTTGCTTTTACGGATGCGGTGATGGGGTTCGGGCTCATTCCTCACGTGCAGCGGTGCTGGGGACTTGGTTGAGGAAGGAAAAGGGAACGTGCATGGGGAAAAGTCCTTTGACTGAAGCCTCCAGCTGAGCCGGTGCTGATTCGAGCTGCAGACGGCTCCACCCCCTTCCCTCCATCCTGGCAGCCCCCCCAGCAGCACCCCTGGGCCCCCCTGCAAACCCCCCACAGAGGCGAGGGCTGAGGGTCACGTCAAGCTGAGAATAACGAGTTATTTTCCTCCAGTACTCAAATACTGGACCAGAGAATCCAAGGGCTGAAATACTAACAGGCTCGTTCCCGTTTATTAAATTTTTGGGCTCCTGAGCCCAGTTGTCTGTGGGTGGCTGCAGCTGGGCTCAGAAGAAAACCTCCGGAGACCCCTGAGCAGATGTCTTGGACCATGAGTTTCTCTGCTGTTGGTTTCTTCTTCCAGCGTCTTCAGACGCTGGAAAACCAATTTTATGAATGGTAATTCTGATCACGATAGTCGATGGGTTTGGTTAACTCGGGGTCAGGTCCCAGTGAAGGTCCTGGGTGGCTTCAAGCTACTTGGCGTGGGC
>NW_009713551.1:647-6689 GCF_000703405.1 Apaloderma vittatum | reverse complement strand
CAAAAGCAGCGCCAGGCATCTTCCAGGGGATCCACCTTCTATCTGAAATCCACAAATAGCAAAAAACCCTTTTTTTTTGTGTGTGGTGAACAGAAATCACAGCCCGAGGCGACGTGGCTGACAGGGAAGGTCTCCCTGACATGTTTACCCAGTTTGTTAGCATTAAATTAGCATTGAGGACACTTTCTCAGAAAGCCCAAACCTTGAGAACAATAGCCACAAAAAAAACCCCCAAACCCAGAACCTGCTGCAGGTTTTGTGAGCAGATGCAGCTTGGAGATAAGAAGTGATTCTTGCTCTTTGTTTGCCTGCTTGGGTTTAGAGTGAGGGCAAGCGCAGCTCGATAGCTCATAAAACAAGGTTTTAAGAGCACTGGAACTGGAAGTTTTTGAATGATACTTTAACTTCAGGCCATGAGGCTGTTGGAGGCAGGCACAACTAAAAGTCAACGTTTGTTTTGGACGGGGCAGGATTGATTTTGGAAAGGGCGAGAGAGCAGAAGGGAACGGCTTGTGCTGAGGGTGCGATAGAAAAGTCACCTGAAAAGTCACCTTCCATGGAATCGTGGAACCATTGGCTTTGGAAAAAACCTTTGAGGTCATCGAGTCCGACCATTAACCCAGTGCTGCCATCACTAACCTGTGTCCCTGCTTGGAGGACGAAGCAAAACAGCATTTGTAAGAAGTTCACTTGGCCGTGAAAACCTGATAATAACAGCTGGGGTTGGGCAGCAGTGACGTTAGTTCTGATCCAGCTGTGCCCCTTCCTTCCCACCTTGATTTCCACGATCCAGAAAGGCCCCGACGTTGAGGTTGGCCCGAACGACCTGTGGGATGCTCGGCTAACACTGGCGTGTGCGAGGGCGAGGAGTAAAACGTTGTAAGCACAGACTCGGAGGGTTGTTGTTCAAAGCTGGACATAGAAACACGACCCTCGGGTTGCAATTCCTGGCAGTGGGGAAATTTCAGTTTAGCTGGGGTTGCTTACATGCCTTTCTTCTAGCTGAAGGGCAGATGACACTTAGCATTAAACATAGTAAATGACATCTTAATGTGAAATATGCCTTATGCCTCCACAGCCGAGCCGGAGTTATTGCTGTCTTAGAAATTCTTCTTCCCTGGTCTTCATTTCTCGGTCTTGCCCCTAGAATGGACCCACATTAAATGTTCCTGCTAGTTGGGAAGAGCTTGGTTGTGAAGGAAAAAAACCCTCAGATTAATTGTGCTTCGGGGAAAGGTCTGACAAAGAGCAAGAGGACGCATGGGGTGAGCTGGACAGACCCGCGGTCGACTGTCGTTCGCCCGTGGGCTCTCGTGTCGGTACGTGTCAGGCAGATCTGATGCTTGCCCGTGATGCAGCAACACTAACGCAACCCAGGGCGCTTTCTGGGGTTTTCATTGCTGGCTTTTCGGGTGTTTTGTTTTGTTTTTTAAGGCCGGTGCTCTGGGTTTGAACATCTTGGGCTTTTGTGGGGAAGTTTTATGGTGGTTACCAGCGGTTTTAGAGATCGAAGAGATTGCCCACGCTGTCAGTGATGCCCTGTCGGTCTCATGTCCCAGGCAGCTGCTTTTGCGGTGGCTCTTGGGTTGGTTGGTAGAGCTGAGCTTGGTCTGCTAATGGCTTTCACGCCTTAAAAAGAGTGATTTGGGAAGACCTGCTGTAGGAAGCTGTGTTGGTGTGGGTTGATGGAAGGCTAGTGGAGATGCGCTTGACAGCTTGGGTTACAGGAAGGATGAGCAGGCTCGCACAGTGCTCACTTTTAGCTTTAAGTAGAACAAATTCCTTCAGAGAGAATGAATTGGTTGGTTTGGGCTGAGTTTGGGCTTTTCGTCTACAAAAGGGTTTTTTCCCACACAATACAACCTGCTGTCGTTGCCCACAGGGAGGAGAGAGGTGTTAGTCTGGTTAGGAGTCGCTACGCCTGCTGGCCTTCTGCAGAGTTGGACTTTGTTGGTCAGGAGGCTTCGGTGACGCGATGGACTTTGCTGCATCGCGTTGAAGAAAGCCAAGAAGCAGCGGTTCGAGTTCTGGGTGGGAATGCTGGCAGGGTTGCAGCTTGGGTTGTCAGCTCCACCTTCATGACTGGAGAGAGGTCCAGCAGTGTCATTGATGGGGGGTTCACCCTCTGTAGTGGCCTGAGGGGTTGTGCTAAGGGGGCTACGCTAGCCCGTGCCAAGCCTTGGTGCAAACCACGGTTTTGAGACCGCTAGGCAGGAGACTCCAAACCAGTTTTGCTCTGAACTCCAGGACCTCGAGGTGCGGCCGCAGGAGATGCCGTCCTGGCTCTGAGCGTGGCCCGGGGCAGCTGAGGTTTGCAGGACCCTCGCTTTAGCTTTTGAAGCGCTTGTCTGCATTCATAAACAGCTGCAAGGGCAACAAACCTCCTTCTTTGCAGATTTATTTAGGGGGAGGTTGGCTCACGGGTCTCTGAGGAGCACATCGGTTCAATCTCGCAACTCTCAAGTATTGCTTTGATAATACCAGGCCTCAGATATTCTTAAAAAGAATTGCTTTAGGTTAAAATCAGATTAAGTTTTACATTTTCGTGCTGCCTGGTTGGAAACGTGTCACTATGTATGTTTTCCACTTTGAGGACCCCTTTGGTGAATAAAAATATTTTGCTTTTTCCCCAGTCTCATGCTAAGAATGAAAAAGATTATTCTCAGGTTTCTGCTGTCATTGCACAATGCCAGCGTTTCCAGATTGCAAAGTCTTGGGTTGTTTCTTACAAGACCTTAGTTTTATTTTTTTTTTCCCCCGTGATATCTCCAAAACACAACTGAGCGCACATAAATTAAGCAGAATTCTTTGGCCGACTCCTGTGCACACCTGCACATTCACGTGTTCTGCCAATGAACCGCTGCAGTTAAATGTTGCTTCTAAAATATTCGCTGAGGAATGAGTTGGGAAATCTAAAAATTAGTCTTCTAAATCTTGGACTTCTTATATAGTGATTTGTGGATCAAGGCTACGTGGAAATAGTTAATCAGGTTGGTGATTGGACTTGATCGTAGAGGTTTTTCCAACTATGGTTGTTCAAGCAAAGTAACTGTTCTTAGAATTAGAGAGTCGGGTTATTCTGGAGCAGCAGCTGAGCCCCATTTCTTCAGTCCAAGGGCAAGTTTGTCAGTGCCCTGATGTCCTCAGCACCCGTCTGCCTTCTGCTCCTCCTGGAGAGGCACCTTTCCTTCATTCAGAGTGGCTAAACCCACCCTGATGTTGGAGAGCATCTTCTCAAAGACACTTCCCAGCAGCACGGGGCCAGCGAGTCTGGGGCGAGAGAATTGGCCAGTTAGGCAATAACTTGGCTCTCGGCAAACACGGTTCTTCCCGTTCGCAGCCGGGATGTCTCTGGGATGCTGAGGAGTGAGCGTTTCTGTCGCTTCCTAACTTTGTGCCAGATTTTGTGCCTTCGTCTTACCCAAGTGGGGGAGTGTTTCCCGTAATTATCTGAGGCTCTTGACTGTAGGGACAGCCGGTAGCGAAGGATTCCCTAGATTCAACTTCTAAAGTAAATAAAATCCCAAGATAATTCATCTTGCGGTTAATGATTATCAGGATTTCTTGGGATCTCATGTGAAAAGCTGAACACGCTGGGTTTTCCTGTCAGTCCCTGCTTTTATTTCAAACTGTTGCAGAACTGGCAACTGTCTGGACTGGCCGTAGAGGTTTGAGAATGCTAAACTGTTGTCCTCGTCACAAGGAGTTACCATAAGGGTGATTTCGGGCTGGTAAGGTGACCCTCTGCCACCCTGATAAATACAGGTTTATTTAAATTACAATTTATGTAAGTATGAATAAGCGTAGGTTTATTTAGGTCATTTGTTTGTTTTCTCTGGCTCTCTATTTGCAGTCGGTTAGCCGAGGTGGTGGGAGGAAGATGCTGAGGATAAGGCGGCGAGGTGGGATGTACAGTAGGAAAATACCCTCCGAAGAGCGTGTGCTTGTGCCTGCAGCCATTAAGCTTAATAATCTGGCTGTCTGTATCGACTTACGAATGAAAGCTTGCAGTAATTTGGAGCAGCATTCGAGTTGTGAGTGGTAGTGATGATGCTGAGCTTGTCTTTTAATGCTGAGTTGAGAGGCTTTGAGGTTTGGATTAAAAAAAACTTCAATGAAACCACAAAAAAGGCATTGGAAGCATAACTGAACAGGTGGAACAAATTTGTTAAATCTGTTATTGGGAAAACAGCAACTTGCTTTTAAGAAATAAATCAATCTGCAGCTCAGTGTTTCATAATGAGGAGTGGGATAGGAAAATCTAAAAATATCTACAAATGAGAGCTAATGCTCTGAAGAAACAGATCCAAACTAGAATATAATATTGCCCATTGTGGTGACAATAAGTATTTTAAAGTTCATTGAGATCCTTGCTGTGATGCAGATGGGACTTTAAGAGCCAGCATATTTCACTTGGCCAAGTCCAGTTTTTATTTGCATAATAACTTATTATATGTATTGCCAGTAGCTCGCAGAGCCCCTGGTCAGGATTGGGAAACCACGATGAGTTCATCCTCCTCTGCCTGGTGAGACAACACACTCGGCGAAGAACTGGGAGGGAGGAGGCAACTAACACGGGGAAAATCTCAGCTTTTCACCCCCACCCCGGAGCGGGGTTGACCTCCGTGTTGCTCGGGTCTTCTCCCCAAGGACCCTTTCAGGGGTCTCTGTCCTTTGGCCGCGGTGCCCCCCCAAGCCCCCCAGCCTGTGACAGCTCATTTTAATAAAGGGGCTTATCCAGGTGGAAGATGTGTCCGGAGACCGGTCTTTGCTCTGCCTTGTGCTGCTTTTCTGCCAGCTCCACTTCCATTTTTTTCTTGGAAATCTCTTCGTCAACTCGTCCTTCTCAGCTGGCTTTTCCTAACGTTCTTCCAGACTTGTTGGGTTTTTTTTTTCTTGCTTGGCACAGCCCGGGAGCTCTGGCACGCCAGGCGTTGCCATCGGCTTTCGTGATCCGTCCTGCGTCTCTTTGCTCTTTGATATTCGCCGAGGGTTTCTCCGCGCAGGGGGTTTCTTGCGAGCGGCGTTCCGGAGGAGTAGCTGCTCCCAGATAACCGGATCCACATGGGCAGCTGCTGCGCGGAGGGGGGTAGCCGAGCGCATCCATGAGGTTTCGTGCCGGAGGGAGCGCGCCCGGAGCCGCTGGTGCACGGCGGTCGCCTGTCCCGAGGGAGCACTTCTTACATCTAAAACCCCTTTCCAGCATCCAAATTCTGGTTGGCGAGGAGAATCGGAGAGGTTCTGGAGTTGTAAACGAGCAGGGCTGGTTTTCTGCAGCCGGGTATCGCCGTGCGCTGGTATGGACGGGGTCGCTCGGGGATGGAGACCCTCGACAGCGCCATGAGCTGACCCGGGGACACGCGGCATCACGACTTCTCGGGTTTGGGCTCGGAGAAGGTCTAGCTGAGACCTGTTGTGGTGTAACCAGGGCAGGTAGCAATAGCTCTCTTCTTCTGCCATGGGTGGAGATGCCCGCAGGGTGCTGGAGCACGGGGACGTCGCTGCCTGCGCCCTTGCTCTGCTCAACGTTAGCGTTTGTCCACCAGAGAGGTGGTAGATGCTCCATCCCTGGGAACATTCAAGGTGGGGTTGGATGGAGCTCTGAGCTGGTTGGACCAGATGAGCTGTAAGGTCCCCTCCACCCCAAACCATTCTGTGAACCCGGTTAGGGGTGCGAGAGGGGCCGCGGGCCGCCCCGCTGCAGCTGCTGCTGGCAGCAGAAGGGATGCTCTTGCATGGCTGGGATTCCCTGAGCGTTATTGCAACACGGCTTTCCGCCCCAAACCTCTTCGCCAACTTCAAGGGCTCTTTTTTTAATTGGGGTTGGTTGTTGTTTTGTTTTTTGGGTTTTTTTTTTTTGTTCCTCAACAAGCTGAGCTTTGGAAAGCCAACCCGTAGCCGTCACCAACCTGATTATTGATGCGCCGGGCTCTGGAAGGATCCGTGGTTTTTTTTCGAAGCTCCACCCGTGGGTTTAATGAGGAGCAGGGGCTCTGCTTTCGGGGCTCGGCTCCCGCGGGCGGGGGGGGGGCGCACCGCGCC
>NW_009713551.1:0-596 GCF_000703405.1 Apaloderma vittatum | reverse complement strand
CTGCCGGTGGTGACCGAAGAGCTGGGATCTGTCACCCAAGGGTGCTGATGGAGGTGTGGAGGGACCGGGGAGTCTCCCCGGCCACGCCACCGATGATTTTTTAAATTTTTTTAAATTTTATTTTTTTTAAGGCCAAGGGGTTCATGGAGGCTTTGTGTTCCCGCTTTGAAGCTGGGGTCTGAAAGTGTTGTAATGAGGTTTTATTATGTATTCTGGCAAGGTCTTGTTATTTTGTGTGTGGATTTATTGTATAATGAATTGAGTGATTTTGAAATGTTTTTGTGCAACGGTTTTTTGGAGAGGACATTGTATTTTTGTTTATGGGACGTGTGAGTTTTTGTGAAACTTTATTTAGCTTTTAGCAAGAATAATCTTTATTCAACAAATAGTGCAAATAAATCCTTAATTGAACAAATATGTGCCAACTTTCAAACACAGTAACAAACAATGACATGAAACAAGGAAACTTTGGAACAATGTGCGACTTTAAACATAGTATTAGGAAAAAAAAAGAAAAAGAAAACCACCAGAAAATAAAAAAAATGGTAACAAAGCAGAACTCGGGCTGTACAGCAGGGCAGGAGCAAAGCGCACGG
>NW_009713550.1:4047-20486 GCF_000703405.1 Apaloderma vittatum | reverse complement strand
GGCTGGGAGGGAGAAACCTCGGAAATTATTAAAACCCCTGTAAAGGTGGAGAGGGAGGTGATGGGTGTGTGTACCCTGAGCTCTGTGCGCTGCGCTTCGTGGATCAACAAAGTCTCTTAACGGTGTCTTCGTGCTGGGTAAAAATTCGATAGGGATGGGAATGAGAAGAGAAATAAGTAGAGATCAATAGAATAGAGCAGAATAAGAATAATAGAATAGAAATAGAATGAAATAGAATAAAATAGAGAAAAGAAAAGAAAAGAAAAGAAAAGAAAAGAAAAGAAAAGAAAAGAAAAGAAAAGAAAAGAAAAAAGAAGGCAGTATCAGCTGCAGGAAGAAGACAGAATTCGTCCTGGTTATGTGACTGGAATCTCTGTGTTTGTCACAGAAACTCAAAGGGCGAGCTTGACTCACCTTGGGCTGGCTCCCGCTGATTTTTTAGAGGAAGCAGGAAGAGGGCAGCAAGCAAGCGTATCGGGTCGCTGCTGCCATACAAAATTTCTTCGAGTCACTCCTTTGCCAAAAGCAGTAGCTTCTCTGCCACTGTCAGAACCACAGATCTTTCCTATTTGTCCTAAAAGGAGGAATTTAACCAAAACAAAGTTGCAATTTATTAATGCAAGAGAAACAAAGCATTTCATTGCTGCTGTAAGGAAAGAAACATTATTCCCTCCAAATGAGCTTTATTTGCAGGGGCAAACGGAACATATGACTCTGATAGTTACGGGTAGGTTTTCCAGCTCGAGCCTTACTTGGGTCCCACTGGGACCATTGCTTCTGTCTGAACCTCTTGGGCTCTGCTCGTGGAACCTTCTGGAGCGTGACGTCCAGAGTTATTTTGTTCTACATGCCTTTTATTTATTTATTTGTTTTATTTAAGCATTCTTCAGTGTGATCTGAATGAGATACCCTGGAGTAAAGGCCCTTTCCAGCGTTCCCGTCCATAAGGCCAGACAAGATGCCAAAGCAGGTAAAAAGAAAACCGGAGATCATGTGTGTTAATTAAATTTTACTGCCAGGAAAGAATTTTTGGCTTATTTCCATATAGTCAGGATTAGGTAACTACTAATGTGTATTCGCCCTTACTTCATGAGTTAACTGGTGCTATTAGCTGTGTGGTTTTGAGCTGTGTTACTAACAGCAGCGAGTGATTTTTGTTATGCCGTTGGCTTTAACGGGGTGGCGTTAATGCATGTAGTAAGCACGTCCTTAAGGGTGTTTTTTCAGTAAAATTAATGGCCAGTAGTAGGTGGCCAGTGTAGGTGTCAGAAGCGATACCATTTTTCTTTCACCTAAGCAATCACCATCTCTTCTCAAATGAAGCGATGCTGAGCTGGGAGCTGCAGGGGAGCAAAAACAAGCCCTTGCTGAGGTCTTGCAATAACGCTCAGCTGCATTGCTAAGCTTTTTTTTTTTTCCCCTTGCTGTGTAAAATTTTCTATTACTGGAGATGAACTGCTTATGCTGTCTGCAAAAGATGATGATGTTCCTAAATGAGTACGTTATTGCAGCTTTATTTTTTGTTTAGAAATGTGTTGATGGGGTTTTGCAGTATATTTCCCCCTTTATTAATGAGCTTAGCTCATGTAGAGGGAAAGCCGCTCACTAAATATAGCACTTTTTCTGCATAAATAAGGTGTTCATTGACTTGGTTAACTTCTAAAGGATTGCAGTTTTATGCTACTAAATACAAATGAGTAGGCTTATTTCAAAAGGCTTTCTGTCAAGAAAGGTAACAGAAAAAGAATATCTAGAATGCAAAGCTCAGGCCTGGCATCTTTTCCTTCCAGCCTCTCTCTCCTTCTCCCTAGAAATGACAAACAGGACCTGAAGTCTCTTTTCTGGCTAAGTTTTCCATTACATTTGAACAACAAGTGTGTCCTTCCAACTAATATTGTCAAGGACATGGGAGCCCAGAGGCTAAGATTTAAATGCTTTAAGTGATGCAAAGGGGACAAATCCTCATGCAGATGAGCTCCCAGAACGGCCCCATTCCTTTCCCCTGGCTGGGATATGTGCAGTCTGCAACTTCACTCTTGGGGGGCCTCAATCTCTGGTCTAAAAGTGAAAGTCTCTGCTAGGAAACCTGCTTTTTTGTTGGACCACAGTTGCTTTCAGCTCTACTTTAGCCTCTGCAGCCAGTCCTGCCTGCTTTCCCCTGGCCAAGGCAGCATTTGCACCGAAGGCACGACATTCATAGGCTTAGAAATATACCAGTTAAGAACACTGTATAAGCATGCCTGTGCTGAACGACCTTGCCAGACTGCAAATGTCACGTGGTGCAAGTTAAACGGAAGCAATAGAAGAGTTATAAACTGGTTGAAAGTCCAGCTATATTCAGCCTTTGACTGGTGTTGGTCTGACATCCTGTCCAGGAAAATGGCCAGAAAGAAGATTCTGCCATCCAGAATGACCTCAGTGAATCATTTGAAGAAGAAGTTAGAGCGTTCCTCAGTGATGAGGAGAAGCTGCATCTTATTGATGACCTCACAAAAGTTAATCCGGTGACAACTACAACAGGTAAGCAGTCAGCCAGGACAGTATCTCTTGAGGAGTCACTTTCCCTGGTGGCTACTAATACATAGTGGTTACTGTTCTCATCACATTAGTAAGTTAAAAGATTCAAAGCCTATTAAAACCTATTCAAAAGCTCAGAAAGTCACATTTGGCTCGGTTGATTATTTTTTTCCCCAAATACTTTTACTGTAGATTTAGCCATGCTGATCTCTTATCAAGCTCTGCGCATAGAGCTCCCTTTTGTATTGTTAGTTCAGTACGTGGCTGAGAGTTAACGTTACCAAAGGACTCCTGCATGACCTTGTGATTGCAGTTTGGTAGTGTAGGAATGTATCAGAAAACGAGGCTCTAACTTAGAGTCACCATATAGCCATGAAATTGGATTTGAAAAGTAAATACCTCACTCAGCAAAGCTAAGGCCTGCTCCTAGCTCAGATGGGGAATTCTTGCCTCTGTTCTGCAAGTGAACCGATTTGCTTTCTAGGACTGACTATGTGAAATCTCATAAAAAGCACAGGATTAATTGAATGGAATAGTTAGCAGATCCCTTAAGATTTTTAAAAATAAGGGCAAGTCTTAAAGACATGGTTATGTATGTTAGACCTACATGACACTCGCAATCACCTCATTCTCTATTAAACCTAATAGGTAACATATCTGAAGATTTTTGTTACAAGCAGGAACAGGAAGAGTCAAATACACTTTTCAAATGATGCTAACAGGAGATATATCTTTCAGTTTTGAAATGTCTTCAAGCAAGATATACAGTAAACTTGTTTTATACAAATGCTGGCTGCAGCCTGGTGGCTTTAAATCCATTTCAGCCTATCTCCAACCTTTATTCACCTGAGCTTATGAGAGAGTACCATGTTGCACATCGCCCTCAGGTAATCTTTACATTTGAAATTGAAATTACTGTCCTTCCACCAAACCTAGATGTCAAGTTCTTCAAAATCTATATGAGAAAAATAATCCTAAAGGATAAAAACAATTTATAGTGAAATAGGAGTTCTGTTAAAAGAGCAGTACTGGTTACAGATAAATGTGAGAAGACCTTTGCTGTCCATTACTATTCTCTTAAATAGGAATATTCTTTTTTTATCGCCAGGATTTAAAACCTCACATCTTTGCAGTGGCTGAGCAAACCTACAGAAATGTCCAAAGCCAGATAGACCCTGTAAACCAGTCTATAATTGTGAGCGGAGAAAGTGGTGCTGGGAAGGTAAGGAGACTTTTTCCTGACATTGCTCTTAAGTCTTGAGATTTGCGAGTGGTTTGTGGTGCAGAGTGTTGCAGTGAACAAGCGAAGACAAAGAAAAATAAATTCTGACAGAGCACGTAGCCAGTCTGCTCAAGCACAGCTCTCCTGAAATATGCGTAAAGGATTAAATGATTGCTGCAGTTAAACAGACTCTACTAAATATAGCTGCTCTTTAGGTGACAGCTGTGATTTCTGGGAGAGCTAGATTTGAATCATTTTTTTTACCTGAGCTAATGCCTCAGCCTAGTCTGTTAGGGAGCTAGTGTGGGTGTCAGCAAGTCCTAAGGAGAGACTTAGGAGAAACAGGGAGTTCAGATCCTGTCCTAGGCCCTTCTGCAATGGTCCATCTCTATTCAAGAAGATATTGAGGATATTTTTAAGCCTGAGAACACAATTATTCACTTGGTGTTAATGACTCTTAAGTCCATTTGTATTCAGTTTGTCTTAAGATGGTTACATCTTGATAAAACTGCCGTTCAGCAAAGCACTCTTGACTTCAGTAGAATCAAAATGTGTGTCTGTTGCACATAAAGCATGTGCACAAAAAGCTTTCACTGAACTAGAGCAATAAACCTGACACAGTTACTCTCTTTAGCGTTGTCACCGGCTGCATACTGTGTTTTCAGCAGCCAGCACTGTTTTACTAACTGCCATAACTAATAATGTGGTAAAAACAAGGGCCTATTGTCAAGCCTCTCTCTTGCAGACCTGGACATCTCGCTGCCTTATGAAATTCTATGCTTCTGTTGCTGCTTCAGCTATCTCCCCAAAAGGCAATGAGACTGTGGAAAGGATTGAGAAGAGAGTGCTGGATTCAAACCCTGTCATGGAAGCATTTGGTAAATGAGACTTTTTTAACAGCAAAAAGATGTGTTGGCCCTTGTTGGAATTTTCTTTGTTAATGACCAAGTCTAAGCTAGCTCTTGGTCCTCTCCTTAAAAGATAAACACTTCAAATAGTGGACCTATATACAAATCACCCTTAATATCTGTATGTCCTCCATGGAAGAGAGGGATAACTGATTATTCTGTATCTGGCACTGGCAATCTCACAGGAAATGCGTGTACCCTGCGGAATAACAACAGTAGCCGTTTTGGGAAATACATCCAGCTTCAGTTAGACAGGTAACAATGACTGCGCAAAAACCTTATTTATTGTCTTCTTCCTTCTGTACCGTAACAACACAACACCTATCAGATTCTGTGAGGACGTTCTGTTGAATTTTATTTTTATTTTTTTTTCCCCCCTCTGGTCTAGATTCCACCACCTGAGTAGTGCTTCCATTCAGACTTTCCTTTTGGAGAAGACCAGAGTTGCCTATCAGGCCCCCAACGAAAGAAACTTTCATATTTTCTATCAGGTTTGCCTTCAGTTAATTTTACTAGATCTTTCTGACAAATAGTGGTGATAAAATCACCAGATTTAGCACGGTTGCAACTTCTAATATTTAACAGTTTGCCTCTCTGCCATGCTTCCAAATTAAATCATGCTCCCAGTAGGAGTTGTCACCTTGTTTTTTGTCTCCAGATCACAAAAGGTGCTACTGCAGAGGAGAGGGTCGAATGGAACCTTCCAGAAGGGGCTGACTACCACTGGCTGCCAAATTCTGAAAGAAACTTAGATGGTAAAGATTAGTATTACATACTGTCCGTTAATAATGACTGTAACTTTAAAGGCAGGCAGGCAAAACCACGTCCTATTAAATCCCATTACCCAGGTTGGTCAACCAACAACAGACGTCTTGCAAAGCCACCTGCATTAACGTGATGCTTTTTAAGGTTCAGTTTGCGCTATTAAAGCATTTTCACCTGGCATAAAGCAGCAGTTTCTGGCCTAGCAAATTTGCATCTCTCTGTGGCTGTGTTTAGAAACTGTCTCATCTTTGGATGTGCTTCAGCAACCTGCTGCCTTCCTGCAGAGCCCCACAGAGTCAGTATTAAGTCAATGACTTGGCACTCCAGCTCGTATTCTGGGGTTTACCAAAAGAGCCCCCGGCTTCCTTGATCTAAACTGGACCTGGTATAGAACGTTCTGCTTGCCTGGCTTTGTTTTAAATAGCACTCGTTTGGCTTTTCAGAGGACTGCTTCGAGGTGACCAGAGATGCAATGTTTCACTTGGGCATTGACCGCTCCACGCAGAACAATATTTTCAAGGTCAGGTACAAAGCATGGTCACCATCAAGCTGGTTTGGAATGTCTTTTTAGCCTGGGATTGCTGCAGAAGTAAATCTGTACCAATGTGTAGAGCATGGATTTCTTGGTACTCCTGACTGGAAGGCCTGCAGATACCAAATATTAGGTCTTAGCTAAACGAATCCACCTGTGAACTTTACTTTTCCTTCAGTAACTGCAGAATTAGGAATTAACACAGAAGCGTGGAATCTGCTTGCTTTTTTTTTTTTCTATAGAAATGCTTTGTCTTGTCCTGTTTCCTGTTCATGTGGCTAAGAGGACACTATCTTGGAGGGACGCTCTGTTTGAGAAAACTCAGTGCTTCATTATATTCCAGGTATTGTCAGGCCTTCTCCATCTGGGGAATGTTCAGTTCTCTAATCCAGTGGATGAATCTCAGCCTTGTGAACTAGAAGACAAAGCCAAAGGTGAGGCAACAAGCGTGCCGTGCTCCAGAGGATCTTGTTATCTCAGTGCAGGTGCCCAACAGAAAGGACTATTACGCTCTTCTGCTTGATAGCAGGCTCTCAAGGTCATGGAAAGACCCAAATTTAAGCATGTGTTTGTTCAGTACTTCACTGAACAAACAAAAACCTAATGCTCCCCTGCTCTGAGAGATAATATCCTTCCGTTACAGGTCAAAGCAACTGCAACATTAGGCAGTCATTTCAGAAGGATTATTGGCAGAACTGTAATCTTAGGCTGACATCAGAAGGCTTCCAGAAATCTGACCCAGAGTGGAGAATGGGGCTTTTAAAATGAAAGCTTTGAAGTTTTAATGATAAAGACTAAAACTTAGTAGCAGCAAATACATTAAATTGCAGCAAGTTTTCTACGTGTCTAGGAGGCTTGTGGATCTAGTTTTCTTTCAGAACTAAAACGCTGTCCTGAAGTTTTCTACTGTTATTTCACTTGCTTTGAATTCACGCTACCTAATATTCAAAAAACTTTGCATACAGCTCAGGTTAGCAAAATCTTAAACACTTTGTTAGCAAATACTCTTCTATTTCCTTACTATCCCCCTAATCCCTGTGGGGTTTTTTTTCTGGTCATGACTGTTTTATCTATCTGGATTTAGAGGTCTCTGCTCAAAAGAGCTAAAAAAGTAAAAGGTACCAAAGACATACCTCGAGAGCACTCTCCAAAATGTCTACTTCATTCTGGCAAACTTCAGACTTTTTTGGTAGTGCTGCATTTTAAATAGAGTACTGGAAAGTAAAAATCACTAAACAGGACTGGGGTTTTAGCTAAACCCAGGACAAGTACCTACAATTTCTAGGGGTACTGCACATCACATTAAATCTGGTCTTGCCAAACTTTTTCCTAAGTTTGGGCAAAGACCCGGAATCCACATTTAATTGGTGAGCTTGTGCAAGTGTCATTTTTCTCTAGAGCTTCCATAACTTTGAAGAGGCCGCATTCATTTGACACTCCAGATAATCTTGCATTTGTGTTTTTTTTCCTTGAACGAGACTTTGTGAAGACTGCTGGAGATTTGCTGAAGATACCTGTCGAGGAACTACTGGAATCATTAAGAATTCGAATAATAACTGCTGGAAAACAACAACAAGTCTTCAAGAAGCCATGCTCCAGAGCGGAATGTGAGACGAGGAGGGACTGCCTTGCCAAAGTCATCTACGCGAAGTAAGGGCACGTAGGCCAGGCCGCTGTGCTAACCCATATAACTTTTATGAGGGAGTACAGGGCTCAGAGGGATTTATTTTCCCTGACTTTCTGCTTGGACTCAGTAACAGCATAACCCTCCCTTCCCCGCTTGACACACCCTTGATCCGATTGTAGACACTGACCTAGGTGCAGTGTCTCATAGAGAGGTCTGCAGACAACTGCTGTTTCATGTCACTTTTTGTTTCTTCCACACGATACTGGTAAAAACAGCAGGAAAAGAAAACTACTTTGTTGTAAGCTAGTGCTTTCAAACTAACACAGTTGTCATTGTCTGCAGATTGTTTGAATGGCTCGTTTTGGTCATAAATGAAAGCATCTATGCAGACCCATCAGTGTGGACCAGCTTCATAGGTATGGTTAGTCAGCCTGGTTTGACAGTCACCATAAGTCCTTCAAGCTACTCGTAAACCAAAGTGCACTGTCTTCCCATATTCCTTCTAGGTTTGTTGGATGTTTATGGTTTTGAAGCCTTCCCTGAAAATAACTTGGAGCAGCTTTGTATTAACTACGCCAATGAGAAACTGCAGCAGCACTTCGTAGCACACTATCTGAAGGCACAACAGGTAATAGTACCCCAGTAAGATCATAATTTTAAAACAGCATCTTTTGTCTCTTTAATGTATTTCTGTGCCTCTGGTCAGATTGCAACCTTTGGTCGAGTAAGTAATGCCACAGAAATCAGCAGGATGTGAGTAACAATTGCTTTTTTAAAGAGGAGAGCATGGGGCAGGTGGGAGAAAGAGGCCTTTCTCTCTTGGGTACTGGCAGTCTGTTCCCTGTTATGTAGCTCCATTGGCTCTGTGGCCTGTTAAACTGTTTGCTTTCTTCCAAAGAGCTGAACACCTACAACTAGCTGTAGCCTAAACTGAGATTCTCTTGGAAGCTGCTGCTTATAACCATGTTCATTCTCTTCAACAAGCATAAAGCGCTTAAATGGGGGGGGAGCTTCTACACCTGCACTTAGTGCGAAGGCAGAGAGCCCAACAGAACTTTATAACCCAAACATCAACAGCACGTGGTACCTGCTCTTGGAAGCTGCTGCTTATAACCATGTTCATTCTCTTCAACAAGCATAAAGCGCTTAAATGGGGGGGGGAGCTTCTACACCTGCACTTAGCGCGAAGGCAGAGAGCCCAACAGAGCTTTATAACCCAAACATCAACAGCACATGGTACCTGGTGGAGGCCTTCTGCTGCAGGAGAACCGCTCCGTAAGCCCAGTTGTCATGCCGGTACCTTTAAAGACAAAAACGCACTGTGCACAACGAGGAGTTGTGTTGTTTGACAGTAGAAAAGGTATTTGCACTGTGCTAAATACATCGCAGTCACTTGCCTAACTGGTGACACGTTGCTAATTCCAGTTCTCATCTGGCTGGTCTGAAAGCTACCGAGTGCCTGCCAGGCCTGGGCTGCTGCTCTAACAGATGTACTTCAGTCCTTGTTGAATTCCTCCACGTTACAGATACGTTACCACAGTGCTCTTTGCCATTAACTGGAATCTGGGAAATTATTAATGTAATGGCACCTTCCACTTCACGGTTTTATGAATTTATTCAGGAGATGAGTATCTCCCTGACCATAATTTGTGCTTTCATATGCCCAGCTTTTTTTTTTTTCCTGCCTGCCAGGAAAAATGTATGCCAGGGATTAATGGTCAGTGAAGATGGAAACCCAGTTCAGGCACACAATTATTTCCCTTGAAACTGATTCATGACCTCTGTTTATAGTAACCCTCCCAATTACTGCTTGCCCTCTTACCTCTCTTGATCTGGCTGCTTCCCAAACCGCTTAAATGCCATTAGTGCCTGTGCTGAGCAAGCTTTTGGCAGGAGACTTTTAAAATAACCATCCAGAGCTTGTTCTTGTTAAACACTCAAGACAGTTTGTTCTGTAATTCAGCATAAATATTATGCAAATTAATTTCAACCGATACCTATCTCTGCTTCCTTCTGGATCAGGCTTCGCTGTAAATGGAGCCTGGTTAGTGAAGTCTGGCACACCGTGGCTGGTTACGGCTCCATCCCAATCGAAGGAAGGAGCTCTGCACACTCTTTACTCTTCAGGCCAAAACCCAGTGCAGCCAGGAGAGGCTTAGCATGCCCATAGCCTCTATTTACTCTGTAAAACAGCCTTGCAGCTCTCTCCAGTAAATCTGTGAGACTCCCAAATACTTAAACAAATTACGTAGCAGCAGATCCTGCTCATTCAAAAGCTACTCGGGGTAGAATATCCTTGTGGGTTTTTTCCTCAAGACTGCCACTGAACGCGAGCTGAGCGCTGGATGAGCAGGCTGAGCCTGGGATTTACTTGTTAAACAGTAACTGCAGCAAACTGCAGTCACAGTTCTTTGAGCTCTAGTGCCCTCTGCTGCAGAATAACCGGTTTCTCTCTGACTTCAGGAAGAATATGCAGCTGAAGGCCTGCAGTGGTCTTTCATAAACTACCAGGATAACCAGACCTGCCTTGATCTGATAGAGGGCAGTCCTCTCAGCATATTTTCTTTGCTGAATGAGGTAAGTGTGGATCTAAACCCCTAATGCGTTTGGCCTAGTTCCCTGCTTACTGTCCCATGCCACCAAAGAAAACAGGAACACTAAATTAACGGGAGGCTGGCTTGTCAGCTCTAAAATTTCTGGAGAGCGTATTTTTCAGAGCAGTCATGACACTGCTTCTTCCTATTCTGAGTTGTCTTTTTTCCTCTGATTCAGGATGTTCTGATTCAGGTATGAAGCCTCCATTTAATCTGTTTTTGTTCCCCTTCGTAGTATTTCAGGGCTTGCGTACTCAAAGCAACCTGAAGAGTAAAATGGCTATGATTTTAAAGTGGTTTAGCTTATCAAGATATTTCTTTATCACAAATAAAAGATGCTGCAATTTTGTCTTTTTTGCTATGCAGGAGTGCCGTCTGAATAGATCCTCTAACACTGACCTGTTTCAAACTCGAATTGAGAACTCTTTGTCTAATAATCAATGCTTAAGTCGAAACAAGTTCAGTAAGAAGCCTAACTTCATTATTTCACATTATGCTGGCAAAGTCTGCTATCAACTGGCAGCAATGGTGGAGAAAAATAAGGTAGGTGTTTTCAGAAAGAGCTGTTTAAAAAAAAACCAAACAAACCCAAACCAGAAAAATCTTATAGAACAAAAGCAATTTAAATCAAAGCACCACTTACATATATATTCAGTGATGTTTACTGGATGTACGTACCTTGCTCCGAATAAATCCTTCAGGCCGTGTAAAACTGTGTCATGTTCTTGATCTAATTTTTAGTGGGCCATCACCATCACAAGCAAATGCTTTATTAGCAGACCTTTCCGCTCGGGGTTAAGTGGACCACGTGTCACTAAATCAGGGCTTCTTGCATTCCTGAGACAATGCAGAAGGGTTAATGGCATCAGGGCATTTCTATAGGCATAACTATAGTCCTTCGTGTCCCCCCCAAGTTCAAATAAGTTTATGAGAAACAAGAGCATGGACTCAGCTATTGGAAGTTCTGAAGGCACCAAGAAACTCGAGTTTTGGCCTCGTTGTGCCCTCAGGGAATAAGTGAAATAGCACAGAGATACGACAGTCCCGTCAGTTCTGACATTGCTAGCAATTACGGCAAATAGTATTAGATGGTGCAATAAAATACCATCTCTTAATTAAAAGGTAGACTTTCTAGTCTCTGCTGCACACTGTCCTATGAAGATTAAACTATTCCATCCACATATGTGGAATTCTTAGTCATTTTCAAAGGTGGCATGTTTCTGCCAAAGTCCAAAGACTAATGTGTCATTTTTGTGTTTGCAGGACCCCATTCCACCAGAGCTGATCCACGTTTTGCAGAATTCTAGGGATCCTTTGCTTCAAAAATTATTTCCTGTGACAGAAAGGAACCAAAATAACATCAAAACCCAGAACAGAGCAGCTGTTGTTACAGTGGTGTCAAAGTTCAAGGTATGTCCTATTCCAAGTTTCTGCTTTCTACTGCTCTCTTCATAACTAGATGAGAAAACTATGTAGTTGGACCAAGATCAGTAAATAGCTTCAGACTCCTGAGATTCTCTGGGTTTTACCTCACTCCAATTTTAACAGTTGGGTATCTGCCTTTGTGAGGCTTCTTCCTACCTGTTCCTCTTGAGGGGTTAGCTTCAACTGATTTTGGAAACTTTCTGAATTTACCATCAACAATTTTACAAAAGCATCCAGAGAGTGGATTTTTTGCTGAAGCTGTGAGCTCTGCTAATACTGCAAAAAATGGCTTAATTGTTGTGTAGAAGACCACTACCTGGGGAGGAGGAGTCCCTAATTCAACCTGTATTTGTTTTCTACAGGGTTCACTTGAACATCTCATGCAGATTTTGAATAAAACCACACCGCATTACATCCGATGCATCAAGCCCAACGCTGACTGCAAGGCAATGACTTTTAACAGAGAAGAGGTAAATTTTCAAAAGCATTTCCTCACTGAGTCAATGAAAAGCTTCCTAGACCCAATGTGGGGCTTTGCATTGGGTCTCTTATGATCCTGAGTCCCTTGCACATTTGGAAGTAGCTTCTTCTACTTCGGAGCTTCCAAGACAAATGTCCTTTCAGGATCACAGATGATCTAAAATGGAGCTAGTAAGCACAGCAGCTCTTCCAGACACAACTTACTTGCTGCTCTATGAGTTCTCTTACCAGAGCGCTCCTGGGTTATTTGGGGTGCTACCATCCCAGCCCTCAAAACAGATGAAGGTGATCTGACAGCTCAGCAGTCCTGGTGGTGAATGCCCACAACAACACTTCGCTTGCTCCTGGAGTCCAGTCTAGGACAAGTTAGATGAGATCTGCTGACAAGCATGTCCTTGGGAGCAGAAGATCAGATGCTAGAGAACCTCGTATCATGTAAAACCAAGCAACTAATAGTAGTAGTAGCTAGGAGCAGTGCTGCATTGATTTTAAACACTCAGAGCTTTTGCTGACTGCATGCAAGTAGTATTAAAATACCAACACCGTGTTCTGCGTTCAGTCAGCGCGGGGCATGTGGACACCCCAAGAGAGGGCACACAAGGACTGTCCCTCTCTGTTAGCACTGCCGGGGCCCTACTCTGGGTGTTGCTTCACGTCATAGCTCGGTGGCTGCATAATCCCCTTCTCTGCCCCCTCCCTTGGTTCCCCGAGGACAGCAGTTACCTAAACCATCTCAATTTATGCCTCAGGTTCTCAGCCAGCTTCAGGCATGTGGAATAGTCGAAGCCATCACCATCAGTGCAGCAGGCTTCCCTGTTAGGTAAGGCCAAACTTCTTGAGCAACATCTTCCATAATTCATTTCTGTAGCAATTAGTGGAAAATTAGTTACTCTGAAGAGCTTATAAGCAGGAAATCCTAATATTTTGCATTCTGTTTCAGACCACAAAACTAGTGATTCTTTCAAGCTATCTAAAGAGTTCTGCTCACTGCTCGCTTCTAAGCATTGTTGAGCACCTCTCATGTTTTGGACACTAAAACATCTGTCACAAATCTGGGCTGTGGTCCAAGTTTTGGATAATGAAACTCTGCTCGCTGAGCAAGTCCAAAAGGGCAGCAACAGCACAACATGCAGCGCTGGCACAACTTGCATTCAAGACAATGGCACTCTTAAAAATATACCAAATACTAACCAAGTCCAGATGTGTCTGTAGCACACCTCTGGCCTGTGAGCTCACTGTACCTCTCCAGTCTGAGAAGCTGGGGAAGAGGTATTTTGATACGGACTATCAGATACTTTCTAATTGACCATGTCTTCAGAGTAACATTTTCAGCAATTTAAATTTTAAATGGCACTCATCTAAGTTTGTCACCTCCAAGTCAGGCATCAAATCACAGCCAGTCACCCCACTGGGCTTTCTTGACCACCTTTAGAGGATGGAGGGAACAAGGCCTCAGCTCATCATGTTTTTGACAGCTCAGTATTGACCAGGTGATGCTCACCATTGCCACAAACGAGCACAGTTCCTGCCCAGTCTTTCTCCAGGCAGAAGTTGTTGTTACTGGGCAAAAGGCAGTCTCAAAGTCTCTATTTTCTTGCGCATTGGTGACTACACAGGCATCAATCTACTTGGGTTCTACACACTAGAGCTTTCCCCCTCAAAGGGTACGTTATTTACCATATCCAATCTACTTGGGTTCTACACACTAGAGCTTTGAAGACATTCTGCAAGTTTTCCCCCTCAAAGGGCACCTTATTTACCATATTAGAAAGGATAGCTGCCTAGAATTAACTTTATATTTGTCTATCAGGATCTCTTTCCAAAGTTTCACTGAGCGCTATGAAATACTGAGAAAATCACGTGGCTCCAATAAAAACACAGTGTGTGAGAAAAACAACTTTCATACTGGTGAGAGAAAAGGTATGTTTCTTTATATAATCCCACTGCTACCAAGTAAAATTATTGCTGCCCCCATGTGATAGCGCATAGATCAGATACAGTTACTGTAGTCAGCACTAGGGAAGCCACCATTTTCAAAATACTTTTCTAATCACCAGTTTGAGTTTCTAATTTGCCTAATGCTTACAGCAGGCTCTTTTTAAAAGGGCAAATGGTTCATCTTATTGCTGTTTCTCTGTGTTCCTCTTGGGAATAATTACAGTGACAATGGTGTTTGCGGTTCCCTCACGATATAATTTGGTTTAGAGTTGGTTCTTGAGTAGACTTGAAAACCACTTACTTTTGCTTATATTTCTTCTCCTTCCTTTCTTTTTTTTTTTCCCTCCACCTTGTTTTCTTGCCGAACACACTGACCTCCTAACTTAACTGGATTCTGCTGCTTCTTCCACCTTTTGCAAACTTGTGCGATTCTTTTTTCTAAGCAAGGATGGACTTTAAAAAACACAATCCAGACTACAAGGTAACATCTTTGCTATGAACCCCTGAAAGAAGGAGGCTCATCAGATGGTTACATTTAATATCTAAAGTTCCTGCAATCCCCTTCCCTCTTCCAGATGAATCCCATCTTCACCCAGTGGGTTTGTTCAGTAACCAGTACACGTGGGAAGCAGGACCAGTAAGTACCAGCCGATGTCAGATAAGTAAAATGGCTGGAAATCCATTCCCCTTTCGGAAATTGAATGAAATAACCAAGTACAGGCTGGAAAATTACTTACAAGCTGTATCTTTCTCCCTCAATTATAAACCCATTAGCTGAAATGCCTCCCTGTGATAGGTTAACAATCCTTTTTATCTTTAGCGGGTAATAAGCTGCAAACAAAGCAAAACAATTTCCTAAACAAGGGGATAAGCTTATCAGCCCAGCCCCATGAACACTATCAGTCACCAGATGTCTTCCTGTAAGCAAGAATTGCTTCTGTTTATTTTCAGTACCTTAAAATGCTCTCATCTCCTTAGAAATATTCATAGCAGAAAAGCAAACAGTATCCAGGATGGAAAGATACAAAGACCATCATGTTCCGGCATTGGGCACGCAGAAATTCATGCAGCATTGCCTTGAGCAACACAATCTCTTTCAAGGACAGGTCTGAATTAAGTCTACCTCTATTTCCAAATAGATTAATCTGGCTAACCTGTTTGTCTCCTAACATAAAAAATTGTATACTATGTCCCAGAAATGGTTTTAATAACCTCTTAGTGCTGCAATAAACTCCTGCTTCGTACATGTCTCCATAGCTGCTTCTGGTGCCCAGTGGAAGCTGTAGAATTGTGTGAATTCACTTTCTGTTCCTGCATCTTTCAGTACATTAAGGCCATGAGTCTTAATTCCTTGCTTTTTGTTCTTCGTTCCCAACGGCTTTGAATTTTGGTGTTTTATCAGATTTTCTTAGGACTGAGCTGCTTGAATCTCTTCTTAACTGCACTGCTGCTGTTTTCTAACGTTTCCATGTAGGATGCTTTAAACAACCTAAGAACAGCTGAACCCCATGTGTGTGTTTTGTTGTCTGGATCCACCCAAAATGACATTTGTTACCTGTGGCCAGGTTATAATAGAGATGATTAAGACAGCACCCAAACTACCTCCTCATTCACAGAATCACAAAATGTCAGGGGTTGGAAGGGACCTCTGAAGATCATCTAGTCCAACCTTCATCCCAGCACACCCAACCACTACACCATAGCCTCAAGTGCCAGATCTACTTTTTTTTTAAACACCTCCAGGGTTGGTGACTCCACCACCTCCCTGGGCAGCCTGTTCCAGTGCCTCACCACTCGTTCAGTAAAGAACTTCCTCCGAATATCCAATCTAAACTTACCCTGACGCAACTTGAGGCCATTTCCCCTTGTCCTGTCATTAGTAATTAGAGAGAAGACAGAAACACACCCCACGAGTTTTCTAACTGCAAATGGCAAAATCCATGCTGTCACGTTTTCCCCTTAAATACGGCTAGAACTCGTGACGCCTCAGCCATCACCTCCTCCCCTCTTATAGGTGTATGCCCCCTAAATGGCCAAGAAGTTTTAGGGCAAAGACAATTACTTGGTCCTGATTTCCAAGTCTTGTGATACCTTCTCTTTAATGCTTTGTTTGCAGGCGAGACTGCCCCGGTGGAGGATGACAAAGCATCACACCTGATTTCCAAGTCTTGTGATACCTTCTCTTCAATGCTTTGTTTGCAGGCGAGACTGCCCCGGCGGAGGATGACAAAGCATCACGTTCTGTTGTTTTCGAGATCCTTCAGAACATCATTACAGGCCAAACTACTGCTGAGCAAACTGGGAACAGAGCAGAAAACACTTCAGTATTCTGCGGGAAAACCAAAGTATTTATGGCCAACTCTGTGGTAAGCGTGCTGTTCCTTAGCCACCAGTTCCAGAGCGTCCTTGCACAATGGGGAATCTGGCACAG
>NW_009713550.1:0-4008 GCF_000703405.1 Apaloderma vittatum | reverse complement strand
TGACGCCAGTGTGACCAGAATTTGGCATTTTGCTTCAAATTATTAAACTAAATCAAACACCCATCAGAATCCAACTATCAGAAGCGCTTTGTCCTTGTTAACAGCTAAGGAGCTGCACTTCTGTCTAAGTGTTGTTGGCATCCTCTCAGTTGCAGTAAAGGTGAGTTTTCCTTGGCTTCAGCTGACAGACTTGGCTACTCTGACAGGCCCGAGCAGCTTCTTTGCGAAAGAGATGAAGGAGACAAGGCACTTCTGCAAAGCTTCCATACTGGAGGAGGCAGCCTGGAGCTACTTTTAAGCCAGCTGCTACTGTGACTTTCGGAGCATCCACTTTCTCCCCGCACACACTCTTTTTGCCCCATCAGATGCTTATATTTATCGTACATGTTATCACAAAGTGCTCTCACTTCTCACACTTAGTCCAGTGTCCTAGGACACTGAAATGTGCACATGGTTTTCTGCCAAACACCAAGAGGCTGTAGAAGAGGGATGAGTTGTGAACGCAACTCCGTCCCTGAGTATTAACTGCGAGCTCATATCCCCAATGCAGCTGGAGCAACTTGAAGCCAGAAGAGCAAAGGTGTTAAATGAGAAAGCATTCTGCATTCAGTGCTGCTGGAGGAGATTTAAACAGAAGAAACTAGCAAAGGAGGGATGGTCTGCAACTGTCATCCAAGCAGGTAATAATTTGGTAAGGATGTGGCTGAACAGAGTATAACAAGGAACATTTCCAGTTGAACTGAGTGCTTCAGGTGGCAGGGATGGTTACGTTAACTGAACATAGAGAAAGCTTAAATGCTGTCTCTCTTACATTGTCTGCAAGAGCTTCTGAGATTCTTTGTACTCAGATTTCTCTTAATTAAATCTTCAGCTTTTCGTTCCTGGTTAGCCAAGACACGTTTCCAAAGGATGCGCAGGGCTGCTGATGTTATTAAGCACGGCTGGAGGAAATGGAAAGTAAGTATGTTGGTACAGGAAAGCACTGAAATGGAGTGACTGAGGCCTTCTAGTGCTTGAGAAGGAATCTACCTCTGTCAAGTAACTGTACAAAAACAATACTACCCTCAGTTCTCCAGAAAACTCTTCTCAAGCTGAAGAGTAGATGGTTGCTGGTCCTGTACAGCGGCATCTACTGGGAAGCAGCACAGAGACTGCAGAATGGACTTGCTCCTTACCTTCATAAAGTGGGAAGATATCCCCAAAGGCATCCTGTCCTTTAAGATACCCTCTATTATAGTTTCGCAGTTTCAAGTTTTGTGCAAGATGTTTGAGAATCTTGTTTAAGACCACTGTTCCGTATCTCTCCATCAGGCAAAAATGGCCGCGTTGGCGGCAGCAGAACTGGATGAGGGTGAAGAAAGGGCGTTCTCGGCTCCTGGAGCTACAGTGATCTCCGCCAAACCGCCTCGCTCTTTGGAAACAACTTGGCCTCTGCACGCACTAACCCAGTTCTGGCCTCTTGGCCTTGTCCTGGCTGCTGCACCCGTTACTGTAAAGGGACCTCGGCGGGACCTGTCCCTGCTGGCGTGCTTCAGGAGAGTCCTTCAGGAGAGCGACAAAGCAGAAAACTGTTTCTTTGGCTGTGGCATCACTTCCATTAGAGCTCTCCCACAGGTAACAAACCTCATGCGCTCGAGTCCACGTGAGAGTTGGGCACCTGAACTCCACTGTTGAGCAGAGCGACTGTGAAGTCTGCTCTCAAGCTACACCCGGCCTAGATATTCAGGAATGACTCTGACACCAGTAGGTCAGGCTAGACACAGGGCTGAGCTGAGACTTTCAGCTAACCGTGAAAACTCTTGTTAATCGGTCACAGGCACACACAGATCGAAGTGCTGCTTGAGACGTGGGGAGCAGAGGATTCCCACATGGGCTCTGCTGTTACACGCTGTGTATCTTTTCTGCTTCAGGCATTTCCAGTTGTGCGACAAGGAAAAAAAACATCCACTTGGGGAAAAGCTACTGGGTGTATTAATAATATCCCAGGAATTCTGTATTAACTAATTTACATAGAGGATTTTCAGGGCGGAAAGCAAGGAGAAACCCTCAAGTATTTCTGTCTCCTCCACACACGCAGAGTAGTCTCAGGTACCATTTACTACAAATGAGACACAACCCACACTGGCTTCTCTCAGAAATTACACTCTGGTTACAAATCACTTTGTTCCTGTGCTTAGTTTTTTTCATTGATAAATTTTTTGTGGCTATATTAAATTATGAGTGCAAGAATATAGCCTGTGCCTGGTCACAGTTCCTACAAGTAGGACGAAGCAGTACCACGTTCAGCACTGATTAAATACTCAAATCTTTAAACTAATTCCAGTTCAAAATATAGTACTTTGTAGTAATCATTTATCTTAAATCCATTTGTAACTCCTTTAGACATCTTCTATCCTTATTCATATTCACTAGTTGCTTACCTACTAAAGCACTGCTTATCTGATCAGTAAAATGAGCTCAAAACCTGGCAAAAACATCAACACACCTCTCCCCTTCTTTTTGTAGGGCTCTGTCAAGTTTCACTGTAAGAAGTCTCCCCTGCATTACGCAAACGTCAGCCCCCACACGGATGCCTGTTCCATCACTGGATTTAACCAGATTTTATTGGACAGAAAGAAACTCCTTCCAACGTAGGTTCTGGCCACCTGCATAGATTGTACCTTCAGGGAAGGTCTGCAAGCTGCTGCTTTCCAATTACTCAACGTCCGTATCTGCTGCTACCTCAGAGCTTTCTGTATCAATGCATCATATGTATAATGTACTTCACAATTAGAGCGCATGAGGCGGGGCATTCCTCCTTTCACACCAGTAACAGAGGAAATATCAGCACTCCGAGAACACTCAACATAATGAAAACAGATCAGGTGCTTTAAGCAATATATACTTGAACTGAATACTTCTGGCACTACCCAAGAGAAGCGAGAGGCTGGTAAAAAGCAAATAAGGCAAACATTTCCAACACTGTTGGGGAGGTACAACTATTCTGACTGCCCACAAGTGTTCAGGAACATCACACCACTTCTGACTCTGACTGAGGAAGCGAGCAGCAGTCAGCTCTAACACTAACAGCAGATGTCTCAGGGAAAAGCACGACTAGGCTTGTTTTTTATCCACAGGACCAAAAACATGAACAGCCACACGTGTCTAGCGCTCCCTAGTCAGCAGCGTTACTTCTGCCAAGGTTCTGAGAGGTGCTCGATACCGTCCCTTTGTTTCCCACACGGATCTTGAAAATGTTAGCTCTTCCATGTATGCCACTTCTAAATAAACCATTAAATATCTTCTAAAAGTGTCTGACCATCCGCAACGAGGCCTAGTTAACAAAACAATTTCAGACTAGTTTGTGGTTTAAAATAAATGCACGTATATTTGACGGCATCATTGGGAAGCAACATTTCCTACGGTTGACAGTATATCTGTACCAACACAAAGCAAATCCACAGAACAACAGGTTTCATTCCTAGTATCTAGAAGTCTGTCCAACACTACTGTGCCACTGTTTATCAACTCTGTATTGAAAATCAGAGCACTGACAGCCATGAGCAAAGTGTGACCCGACCTCGAGGAAACACACAGCACGGTGCTCGACAGCAGCATGGGGTGCTGCCCAATCTCTTCAGTCAGAGGAGGAAAAGTCTCAAGGAAAGAAAAATGCTCACAAAGTAGCTCATTCGGGAAGAATGTTCTCCTTCTCTGGAGGTTCAACAATTCTCAAACAGCAGTCCGCAAACTCGACAAATAATGGCTCCTGCATGTACTTTTTCATGAGGGAGCTTTTATCTTCTGCTTGATCGACTGTCAGCAGTAGCTGCCTGAGATGCGGATTCAGAAGCAAGCCCCTCAGCTCTTCTGATTTCCCTTAAAGAAAAAAATAATAATAAAATAATAAACAGTACTGATCTTGGACAGTTATAAAATGTCGTTGAGACAACACTGTGACACTCAATTTGCAAATACTCCCAAAGGGACGCGGTGAAAGGCTGGGTACTTGACATTTATATCTTTAAG
>NW_009713549.1:47602-55157 GCF_000703405.1 Apaloderma vittatum | reverse complement strand
GGGGCCGTAGCTGCCCAGGAGCAAAGTGAGACTCGGGGTGATGGCGCTCATTAAAGCTCCACACTGCTTTTATAGATTTTTCCTTTTTTTTTTTTTTTTTTAATGCTAGGGGCCGTAGCTGCCCAGGAGCAAAGTGAGACTCGGGGTGATGGCGCTCATTAAAGCTCCACACTGCTTTTATAGATTTTTCCTTTTTTTTTTTTTTTTTTAATGCTACTGCAACAGTGGGCTGAGTCCAAACAGGTACATTTGCACTTAATCCTCGGAGAGTGAGGACTGCAGCCAGAGATTGCAACCTATAAATTAATGAATAAACGCGGTAGCATTATCTAGTAATTTACTGCCTATCAATTTGCATGGCAGAAATCCCCAGCCACACCGGAGAAGCCAGTCACCTATGGAGAAGTGACTCAGGCTCACTCAGGGAGTCAATAAAGGGCTTTGGCAAAGGAGCCAGCCAGCCCCAGGACTTGCCTTGCACTGCACTGCCTCCCCCTCCTTCATTTATTCATTCAAACCGGAATAAATTGTTTATTACTGTAAGTTTCCTTGTTTTCCCCTCTGGATTCATGTTTGTAGGTGTGCACACATGCGCCTCAGAAACCTGCCTGACTCATTTCAGAAGTATTTCCCTAACACAGAGACGCAATGTTCTTGGTCATTGATCTCTGTTTGGTAGAACATGTCAGTAACTTGTAATGATCAGACCTAGCCTCGCACCTAGTGCTTCTAGCTGAGCCTGATATGCTTATAATTTATTTTCTAGTAACTTACTTTATAGTTTAAGTGATCTAAATCGGGGCTAAAGCAGTCAGAAATACTTCAGTGTTTTGCTGGGTTTCATCAACGACTCTGTAAGGTAAAACTGGAAAGCAAGAATATCACTTTCAAATTTATCCAACATCTGCCACTTAAGAATTTCAGAATGCTTTAAAATCTTTTATTAATGAAGCCATTCAACAGCTCTAGGTATTACTTTGCCATTCTGCAGATAAGGGAACAGGCTCAGAGGCGTTGAGCCAGTGAGTGACTGATAGGAAACTGAACAGAACAGACACCAAGATTCTCCACCTAAACCAGTACATGCTGTTAGTATAAATGTCTGACTGATTTGGTGGCCATTTGTTAGCCTTAAAGTGTGCATAATGGGGCACACAGATGGAGATGGGGTGAGTAACCTGTGGTGCAGGTGCCCGCTGTCTGGCAGATTTGCATTGCCATGCACAGGGCACAGAGCAGTTTTATCTGTGCAAGGCTACTGTTCTTGGCCCCAAGTTTTGCTGAGGAAACTGAAGTTGCTGCCAAATACGTGCTGGAATACCCAGAAGGCTCCTGTCTTCAGGAGGAAGCCATCCCCTTGGCACAGAAGTTCTGACTTTCACCCAGTCCACAGACCAAGCACTCTGAAATATTTATTGGGTAGTTAAACTGTATGGGGTTTGATTTAGGGGGAAAAGGAGAAGAATGTGTATTAAATACATGTCACTGAATAGCTTACTTGTAAAATACAGGAAATCTCTTCTGAATAAATTTTAGACCCAGCTAGTTATCAGCAATGCAACAAGGATCTGCCTCCCATCACTTTCTTTTTCTTTGGCTACAGCATTACAAAAGGGACAGAACATAGCACACATTACAGGATCAATCACTTAAAAAGGGACATTGGGAACTCAGCGTTGGTTCTGCAGGAAGAAGTAGTGGAAAACCCACTCGTTTATATGGAAAATAGATGTGTTTTAGGAAGCAAAATTCTAGAGGGAAGATCAGGGGAACTACATGGATATACTCTTTGACACTTTCCTGCAACTATTTGTGCTGTTGCTGAAAGAGAAAAAGGAGAAGAGGGACTTCCTTTGTTGACTACACTATGGCAGCATCCTTAGGCTCTTAATTCCCCTTTACCAGTCCAGCAGACCACATCTGTTCACGTTGGCCACCTCTCTGGCTGCTGCGAGAGGCAGAGCCCTCAACGGGCAATAAATTACCACTAATCTTTTTCTCACTCAGTCTGCCACCAACCCTTTACCATATACAGAGGTACCAGCTTAGGTGCAGGGCACACACAAGGGAGATGATTTTCCAAGTGATCTTCAAAGTGCCCTTACCAGAGACAGAAAATGCTTGGTAGTCCTGAACAGGAGAAATAGTGTTGTCCCTGTGCTGGGGAATCATCCTAAATTCTGCCTACCAACCTGCCTTCACTGCAAACCACTGGGTAAACTGCCTTAGGCAAAAAGGAGAAAGGCCAAGAAAGCCAAACTGTAGGAGTACAACATAAAAAATAAATTTGAAAAAGGAAAAACTGGGGAGCTAGCTATAAATACATCACAGGGTCCTGGTGACACCATAAAGAACTGGAACTTCACTCTGCCTTGCTTTATTAGGTGTCAGTGGATGTATTTACTACCCTGTAATTCACAGGTGACTCATTCATTTAGCAGCACCACTGCAGGAAGAGGGCAGATTTCAATTGCAGTTTCCCCTCTTGGGTGGCATGGGGAAGTTTATAGTCAGAAGTGAAGTTTCAGCAACATTATTCCCACTGCATTTACTTCAAAAGAGGAATTGTTATTTTCATATTAGTTTACATACAGTAAACACATCTTTCTAAATTCCCTTGTGTCTTCAGAACTGAGATGGGTGCCTTAAAGGATAATGGTTCCCATCATAAGTTACTCTCTGCAGATACGAGGAATGTAGTCTTATTTCCTAAATAACTATTTCTTTTAGTAAAAGAGCAGAGGCCCACCATATTCTGCAGAAATGAAAAGTAATAAAGCAATTGTTTCTGAGTTTTAGAATCCCAGAAAGAGAGACAGTTGGCTTCAAGCCCAGGAAAAGTTTGTACTCTACCTTATTTGTGTCAGCAAGAACAACTCTATTTCCTGTTAAATCTTAGCTGTTAATTACTTTGCTGTAGTCAGAACTGAAAAAGTCAGCTCTGCTCTAACATCACAGATCTCTAAACCTGGATCAAAATGGGAATCTCCATTAGCTTTTAGCAATATGGAGTGACTGCCAGAGAGATGACAGCTGTGGCTCCACCCAGTAGAAGCTGAGAAAGTAGAGCATTAGCCAGTGCACTGCTATGTAATAAGGTTAAGAGAATAAAGTCAGCTAGAACAGTCTGTCACCCAAGAGCTTTTCCCATACTGAACCTCTCTCAAGGTTCAAAACACTGTCATTCTTTGTTTGTTTAATATACTTTTCCAAGAACAAGAAGGAGGGCGAGAACAGGTTCCACTTAAGATCTTAAAATAGAGTCTTAAATAAAACAAACCAGAGCGGATTGCATGCTGTAAAGAACTTAGGACCGATACGTAGATGCCTTTGTCTTTAGTAAGCTACTTCAAATACTGCTGAGGACAGCAGTGACCAAAATCTGGTAAGATCCTCAGCACTGCTGGCAGAATTAACTGCCCCGAGACTAGTCCCTGGCAGCCCACTGTCCTTGCCAACACTGCCTCTCTGCAAGCAGCCTCAAGAGGCAGGTAAGACCCAGTGGCACCAAAGAACTACCAGTGTCTGCTTATCCAGAGGGAAAGGGAAGGGTTGCTTCAGGACAGAGCTGAAGATCACACACAGCTGCTCCTATGCAGTAATTTTTCCGCATATAACCAACTCACTGCAGTCTCTGTAGTCTTCAGTTTTATTCTGTACCTTTGAAAAAAAAGACCAATCTAGTCTCAGGGTTTCTGTAATTTCCTTTGGCGTCTAGTAAGTCCAGTTACCTACAAAAGTTGACACATATGCCAGCTCAGCTCCAAGGGACCACAGTTTGCCACAAGCAACTAAGACAGAAGCTCTGGACCCTCATATTGTTCTCATTTATGCCAAAGTGAGTAAATTCAACAGAGCAAGTGGACTGACATCAGTGAAGGGAGACCTGACCCTTGATGTTCATTTATGAGAGAGAAATGCAAGCTATTTACAACCAGTTATCCTGGGCTAGCAGTAAGTTAGCTAAAAGCAACAGTAACCACTGGGAGCCTTGACAGAAGATGAGGGACATGAATTCAGTTCTGTCAAGTGTCCAGTTTAAGGGCCAGAAGTCTTGCAAAGTTCAGTCTTTTTTTTTTTCTGAACTGCACACCTGCAGTCCTGCATCAGTGGACAAAAGCATGAACAAATGGGGACACACACACACACACGCAAATACAGCAATGTATCTCATTTTGATAAACATTAATAAATTATAACTGTGAAAGAGGCAAGGTCAGAATTTGCTAATGCAAACTGACAATAACATATTAGAATTGGCGTTGTTTACTCAGCACTATATAAACTAACAGGACCAGAGAGTCTCTTCCCCCGAGACCTTACAGACTTGCTGAAAAGACATGAGCCAGAATATGTTGGACCAGCTTTATGAGCAAACAGGACCTTTTTTGGCTTAAGTCTCCTAGTTTGTGAACCTAAGAGAATGGAAAGGCTTTGATACCAGCAATAGTGACTTCATACTGGAGTGACTAGTACAACTGCTTTCAGCCCTGATCTTCTAAGTCTCTGTTCAATCTTTGCTGAATGTGCCAGAGAGGTGGCCCTCGCTACACACACAGGACACACCACCACACTCCTAAAGCTGCCTCGGAAATTAGGACAAGATCACACTTTGCACCCTCTGCCATATCAGTGATTATGAATGTGCTTTCTGTTAAATGAAGAACGCCTAGGTTTGGTTTACTTCAACCATCAAGAGGAGCTCCTATAATTTAAGTACCCACCATCTCCCCTTTTGTCTCTCAAACACTTTAATCCTTGCCCCTGGAGTACTTTATCAAAGTGGGCTAAGCAGGCTCTGCTCTGCCTGTTGGCAGTGGGCCTACAGTCAGACTCTCATCTCAAAAGAGAAAACTGATCCTGTACAGCTGGAAAAATCTTTCCCTCAGGAATGCTGGAACTGCATTTATCCCTTTTACTCTCAGTAGAAGTTGGGCTCAACAGCAGCTGCTCAAATATTGTCATGCAGAGAAACAGAACCTGCTTCTAGTTCTTGTATCATGTCAGGCAATTTGACGTCTTATCAAAGGTTTGTTCAGACTCAGAAAGAGTCTGAACAGAAACCAGAAGACCAGCCAAGTTTGAAGAAATCAAGTATGCCCACTGCTTGACCGTAGATACATCCTGAATCACCAATGAAGGAAAGGAGTCCAATGGTTTAATTTTCTGATGCTTCTGTTACAGAACTCACCCTTCAGTACCGCTACTACTAAGAATACCAGGCAGTGACCTATATAGTGTGTGCTGAGAACTGATTTCTGTCATTCATAACAAACCCCTCTTACAGGTAGGCGACTTTCTAACCAGCTCTGCAATTAGCCTGATTCTATGTTGACCCAAATTCATCACTAGCATAACTCCTAGAAACTGAAACTCTGGATGCAATGTTTATGGAAAGAAAAATGTGTACCTTGTTCTCCCTATGGTTGGAATCAGTGTTGGCAAGTCTAATTTGAAAGCAAACAGTCTGTTCCCAGCCTAGGTCTGAGCCTTGCCCAGGATAATGTGCTGCTGCAATCCCTCGCCTTCAGTGACTCTCACAGCAGCAAGAGGTTAGCAACACCATCAGACCACAGAGGAAGACGTGTGACCTACTGTCTTCTTGGCTGTATCTATTTTGTAGATCTAGATTTAGACCTTGGAGGTCTGCCAGTCCAGCACCTTGCACACTAGTGCTAAATATTAGCACTGTAGAACTAATATTTATGCCATGAATTTTTAGTGTGGCAGAAAAGAGCTGGGAAATTATTTTGAAGAGCTCTGAGTTCTAAAACTGGAATAAGTACCTGAAAGGCTGAAGTAGAGAGAGAATAGATGGAGTTAAAACATCTGCTGAGGTAAATAGAGAACTTTTAAAATTTTTACCCATGAGAGCTGGAAGGAGACTCTTACTTTCTTTTTGCACTCAAAGAAATCTTGTCTGAGACAGAAAGGAAAAGCTGAAAAAACTTTTGCTTTTGCTCCTTTAAACTGGCTTCTGTGCTAAAGAAAAGTGAGCTCTCTAATAGATGCTGTGCACAGACTCCTCTCTGTTCCTCTTCTCTTTTCCACCTATCATCTCGCCTGGCTTTTGCCTGTTATCACCTGTGCATCTCACAGCAATAACTGCCAGGTGACTGGTGTTTGCTGTAGTCTCCCAACTGCCTAACAAAGAATTAAAAGAAAAGTAAAGAAAGATGTCGGGGGAAAATCTTTCAATGACACAAGTGTCTCACTGCCAGCCAGGCAAAGACTGAAACGTCTCCTGCAGCCAAGTCTGCTCGTATGGGAGATGCTGGTAGGTGTAATTTCCTAAGATGTATACCTTGTCAGTGTGCAGAAGAGAAGAGAAAAAGAAGGTCACAGCAGCCAAAGCTAAAAAAAATGGAAGGACAAAAGAAGACGCTATGGGGAATGATTCTGCTTTTAAGCCTGAGACAGCCCACGCTGCATGGTTTGTGGCAAACCAACTTACTGGCCAAGGCATAACGATCATTAGATGACGATCTCCTCAGCCAAAAGAAATAGACATTTTTATGAGGTGCCTATGCTACACAACTTGCACAGGGAGGTACACAGTATACAGTTCAGTTGCTCTCAACCACAGCAGAAATTATTTTCTTCCCTCCAAGTTTGGTTAATAACAGTCAGGAACTCCAAATGGCTACCTAGTCCATTCCTTCTGTGCACTAAGGCAGGATAAACTTGACCAAGAATGTTGTAGGTAACTTGCAATGATGAAGAATCCATGCCTCTGGAAGCAGTATCTCTCAGTGTTCAACTGTCGTGGTTTAACCTCAGCCAGCAAGAAAGCACCAGGCAGTTGCTCACTCACTCCTCCCCCTTCCCAGTGAGATGGGGAGGAAAATGAAATAAAACCTGAGAAAAGACAAGTAATGCACAATGTAGCTGTCAACCAACCACTGACTGATGCCTGGGCAGCAATATTTCCCCACCAGTCACCTCCCCCCTGGTTTATATACCAAGTATGATGTCCTATGGTATGGAATAGTCCTTCGGCTCATTCGGGTCAGCTGGCCTGACCATGCGCCCTCCCAGCTTCTTGTGCACCTGCTTACTGGCAGAGCATGGGAAGCTGAAAAATCCTTGACTTAGGATAAGCACTACTTAGCAACAACTAAAACATCAGTGTGTTATTAACATTATTCACATACTAAATCCAAACCACAACAGTGTACCAGCTACTAAGAAGAAAATTAACTCCATTACAGCTGAAACTAAGTAAATCAACTTTATCAACAGAAGTCAATTTTTTTCCTTTTCACAAAGCTGCTATAGTCAAAGAAGTGGCTTGTGACACCTATAAGTTACAAATACATCAAACAAGGTATAATTAATATTAGCTTTCCTTGTGCCCAGATAAAAATGGTCTAAAATATTGTAATTAACAGCAATATATAATATATTGCAACACTGTGATTATATATAGAAGCATTTCATTAAGTATGTGAGCAACATGACCACCAAAAAGGCAAACCAGATGGGTAAGTTGCTCATAAGAGGCATTCAAGTAACAAAAACTTGCAACAAAGATTAGCGTAACAGATGCAGACAA